>NW_019417598.1:2187-41255 GCF_000390285.2 Anoplophora glabripennis
GGGACAGGACGGTGCCCTGGGGGACACCGGCCTCCATGGGACGGGTGGTGGAAAGGGAATCTTGGATTTGGATGCGGAATTTTCGGTGGTGTAGGTAGGATTTTATGAGTTTGGTAAAGGATATGGGATATTGGTTGGTGAGCATTTTCATCAGTAGGCCTTCATGCCAAACCGTATCGAAGGCCTTTGCGACGTCCAGGAAGACAGCACCAGTGTACTGTCCCCTGTTGAAGGCCGCCGTGATGTGCTCGGTAAGGCGAAGGATTTGGAGTTCAGTGGAGTGATTGGGTCGGAAGGCGAACTGCTCGTCTGGAATGACTTGCAGTTCTTGGGAGTGGGTTCTTAGACGGGTTAGGATAATTTTTTCTACCACTTTGCTCATAGCCGGGAGCAGGCTAATGGGCCGGTAGTTGGATGGGATGGTGTGATCTTTGTTGGGTTTTGGGATAAGGATTATGTTTGCTGTTTTCCAGCGGGTAGGGAAGTGTCTTAGTCTGAGTGTCGCGTTTGTTATGTTTAGTAGGGCCATGAGGCCCTTGTGTGGTAGTCGTTTAAGTGTCGTGTTATGTATATTGTCGGGTCCGGGGGCTTTTCTGTTTTTAAGTCTGCGTATTGTCAGTCTTAGTTCGTCAGGTGTTGCGGGGGGGATTATGTCATTGTCTGGCTCTCTGTCGACGCGTCGGGCCGCGCGCTCAGCCACTATCTCGAATTCCTCGTCTTCGTCGGGCAGCTGAGGCAGTCTACACTGCAGTTCCAGGCTATCGGCGAAAGCCTCGGCCTTTTCCTGGTTCGTGTAAACCACCCCCACACTACCGTGGATTGGAGGAATTTTACGGCGAGCGGTCTGTCGCAGGGCCCTCTGCGTTTTCCAGAGGCTGTTGTCTTGTGGATCCAGCGACTCCAGGTGCCTAGCCCAGTTATCCTGGGCCAGTTCATCCAGAGCCGCCTTCACCCGTCTGTTAAGTACGTTTAAGTCATGTCTGTGTCGGGGGAGGCGGGTGCGGGTGGCAAGCCGTTTCGCACGTCGTCTGTCACGTATTAAGTTTTTTATGTCATCGGGGAGGGTGCCCCGGGGGTTTGTCAGTCGGGGGACAATAGTCTCCGTCGTAGTCTGAGTCAGGGCGTTTTTAATGTCAGTCTCAAGGGAGAGGATTGCCGCCTCCAGATCATGGGTGGTTTCGATGACTGGGAGCGCCATGTTTCCTTGCATTACTCTTCGCCCCCAGAACTAGAACTTGACATAGTTTTAAATAAAAGTTTGCGAGCTCAATAGTATTTAAAGAACTCGCTGACAATAAAAAAAATTGAAGAACATGATACAGGACACAGGAAAACTCTAATTTACTTAATTTATTAGCAATCATAACAATAATGGTCGTGGATATTATTCGATTTATAACATCGATGATGTCACTTATCAGTTCATTGGCGAAGTGGTGCCAAGGAGATCAGTAGTATATGGGCACAATGGGCATCATCCCATTTTTAGAGACCTTGGATCACTATTCTGTGATTTCAGTGTTAATTCAATTTTCTCATAGCCAGACATAATGGGGGAGCCAGCTGTCCTTTAAATATAAGTTGTGTTTCGATGTTGGTATCAATAAAATTAAAACAAGATTCATATATTATACTTGTTTTATGGTCTATGGTTCTTTTTCTTGACCTTGACATTAGGTTGTTGGGTTGAAGTGTTCAATATGAAGTAAGTTTTAATAATTTTTCACAATTGAATTTTATATTAATCATCCGATAATATATTTACCATTTGATCATTTTATACATTTTGCAATTTCGTAATTTATCCATTAACATACGTATTTCTTAATATTTTAGGATCGGTTTATGTGCTTATAGTGGTTATAAAATTTATCCAGGCCATGGAAAGACAATGGTAAAAGTCGACGGAAAGGTTTGTATATAATTATTTTTAGTATTTATAAATGTCGCTAGTTTTCATTCATTCAAGTAAAATTATATTTAATTGTAGTACAAAATTTCGAGATGAACAAACAGTAAAAAAAATTTTTGAGGAACCTATGAATGTATAAAACCAATGATATTAACTTTGTGGATACACATATTCGTAGACGTGGTCCATCTGAGAAAATCGGTAGAAACCCCTAACACAAATTACAAAATCTGTAGAAAGATCCATAAAAATTCAATAATGGCTGTTTTACATTAACAATTTATTGATCAATTGGACAAGTGTAATGCACCAAATCAGCTGTCAAATAACCATCAATTTATTCATCAAGAAGTTCTTGACGAATTAGAGCATGTTCAAATTTTCGTGAAGTTCGGAAGTATCAACCCAATATGTGTCAGAACGGTACCGCTGTTGTATCACTACAATTATGAGTGGAAAGGTAACATTTTTGAAACTTATTTGCTTCTTTGATTCATTGGTAGAACTGATTCAAACGTCAAAAAACTTGACAAAGTCTGTAGCAGTGTAAAACCAACCACACTTTTTGCCAGTAAATTCGTGAATTAATTGATGAATAAATTGTCAATGTAAAACAGCTATTACAAATTCTTGAACTTATTAATTTTGGTAATTATTTACTTTAGTGGCACCACCTCCAATTTTCACAAAATTTTGTCTACCCCCCCTATTTTCGATGGTGCTGAACACGAATCTGAAGTTTTTTTTGTGCGGTCGAACCCAGTTTTTGAGAAAAAAATTTTTCAAAATTCTAACCTGAATATTTCAGATAACACTACGTAGAACTCTGTATATTTTATGTAGCTTTCAGAACATCTGTAATAAACAATGAACATTGTTTAAGAAACACATTTTCCCAAATTTGAACTAAAAAAATATGTATTTAATAAATAAAATAGTAGTGACGTGACTTTATGTGGGATGAAACAGAGTTGAATGAGAGTGGGGGAACTCAATGTTGTCATCACGAATTACAAATGGCGGATTCAAACTACAAAATTTTTATTTATTAAATACATATCTTTTTACTTGAAATTTACGAAAATGTGTTTCATGAACAGTGTTAATTGTTCATAACAGATGTTCTGGAAAGCTACATGAAATATACAGAGTTCTACGTACTGTTATATGAAATATCCAGGTTAGAATTTTGAAAAATTTTTTCCTTGAAAACTAGGTTCGACCGCACAAAAGAAACTACAGATTCGTGTTCAGCACCATCGAAAATAGGGGGGTAGACAAAATTTCGTGAAAATTGGAGGTGGTGCCACTAAAGTAAATAATTACCGTGATCATTCATTAATTAATTATAGTGTACAGTACAAGATAGCCGTAAAATCAGAGAGTGACAGATGGCCATGTTTTATTTACCTAATTGGAACAGCATTTAGAATAGTTGAGAATAGCTGAGTTTGAGGTAAATGAAACACTGCCAATTTATGTATTAACTATGCCACAAATTATAGCTCATCAAATTGTCTCTGTAGCACTCTATCCTAGATGATTTACCACAGGCAGCCTAAACTATCCTAATTGTGCGCAATGTCAAGAATTAAATAGGTCCTCTTTTCCAAATGGCATTTACTACTCATTTTTATTTATAATAGTCCATGGGCCCACGTACAAAGAAAAAAAAATGATTACCAACAAGCTGTAACTTTGCGTGCTGCTTAACTTTGACTAGTCTCTCAAAATTTGACACGAGGAAAATTCAACTGGTAAGTTTTCCCGTGATTTTCAGGAAAACATGTCAATCTGGCATAAACATGGAATGTTATGACCAGCACTTTTTTTTTAAGTTTAAATGAGATATATTTTTTTAAATCCCCCAAAAAATTTGTCCGACAAAAATGAAAGTATCTTATTGTCTGAAAAAAAAATTCTTGAGAAGTTTTCGCAGTCCGACGCCCCGAAGATGTCGACTTAATGACGACATGGTTGGTGATAACCAGCTGTCGGACAAAAGCGTCATTATTTAAAAAAATGCAATATTAATCAGAATTTAATTGTCCGACAAAATTATCGGTTTTTTTTTTGCTTGTCCGACAAAATTAAACGATAAAATTTTGCGGTTTCAATATTTACGCATGATGTAGAAGAAAAATTTATATTTAATAAAAAAAAATATGAATAAAAAAAATTTTGTTTAAATTTCTCATATTTCAAAATAAATATGACTAATTTAAATTAATTTTTTTATACAATTACAAAAAGATTGTATACAGGGTGGTCCCTAGCTAATAGGTCGAAATTCATAGGTAGATTCTCGAAGCACAAATATTGCGATTTAGCCGAACTTACCTTAGTCCAAAAGTTGATAGTTAAAGAGATACAGGGTGTTAAATATAAAATATTATTTTAGTTTTTTTTTTCATTTCCTTAAAAATTGCAAATATCCTCACAAAATTTTGAGGTTTGAAGTTCTTTAAGTAGAGGAATTGAAATGTGTTCACATTTTGGTTAAAGTTCATAGAGGGCGCTAGCTGCAGTAGATTAAATGTGTTAAAAACGACATAACTTTTTTATACTTTAAGGTATCTCATCTTTGGTATCAAATTCTTATTTTAAAACTTTTTTTACACTAAAAAGCTACACATTATAAAACTAGCTGTCTCGCACCGTTTTTGAGATATTTGGCTTTGAAACATCCAATGCTGTTGAATTAAATTACAATGCAGTACCTACCTATTATTAATTTAGCTGTGAAGTCTTACGTTTGGACGAAAATCAAATAATTGACATTCCACTTGTCTTATTGCTGTCATTTGTATGCTACTGTCCATTAAGTATTATTTGTACCTAAAATTACATCTTAATTTAAATTGTATGTACATAAATGTGAAATGGAATTCCGAGATTTCCGTTTTTGGGGTTACATGAAATCAGTTGTTTATGGAGAAACTATAAACACCTGTTAAGAACTTTAGCAGCAGGTTTTAAATGCTGCAAAGTCATTTCACATTAAGGATTTATACTTTACAACAAGACAATCTTTTAATAAACGCGTAGATAAATGTATAATAATATTTTTAACATTGGTTTAAAATTGGTTTAATTGGTTTTTCAAGAACAAAACTATGTGTAAACTGTTTGTCAAAACAAGATTGCAAATTTTAATTTAAAAAAACAAGCAAAAATTTATGCATTCATTGTACAGTTACCATTTTTTATAAAATAGTTACAATAGTTTATAAAATGAAATGTACATATAAGTTTTTTAAACAAAGAAATCATTATGATGGAGATTAATTAAATTAGTTAGACATAATTATTTATGGATTTCAATTTCTGTTGCTCCTATTAACAAGATAATTTTTTTATTTATTCTTTATTTTTTCATTAAAAAATTAATTATTTTATATCGGAATGAACATTAGGTACCGCAAAAATAGTTATTTTTCCCATTTTTAAGGCAAATTTTCCAATATTTTTGGCGGACAAGTATATTATTGTGTTATACATTTCAATTATTAGAGAAAAAAATCAAAACCATATTGCTGGTTGTCACCAACCATCTTCGGGGCGTCGGACTGCAAAAACTTCTCAAGAATTTTGTCGGACAATAAGATACTTTCATTTCAAATCTTATTACCAAACCCTCCCAGAAAAATCAGCTTGCAGGTTGTCACCAACCATAATGTCACCAAATCGACATTTGGGGTGGGGGACAAACTCAAAATACCAACATTTTTGTCGGACAAATTTTTTGGGGGGTTTAAAAAAATATGTATCATTTAAACTTAAAAAAAAGTGCTGGTCATAACATTCCATGTTTATGCCAGATTGACATGTTTTCCTGAAAATCACGGGAAGAATTACCACTGTTGAATTTTCCTCGTAGTCAAATCTTGGGAGACTCGTCAAACTTAAGCTGCACGCAAAGTTACAGCTTGCTGGTAATCATTTTTTTCTTTGTACGTGGGCCCGTGGACTAAATTGTTATAGCAACACAAAACAACAGTATCACAAAAATACTGTTTGAAATTTTATTAGAACTGTAGACTTAAAAATAAGCAGAAAAGGCATGGAACACGGGATAGTATTTAGAAAGTTCCATTCCCCCTACTGAATTCGTTAAGGAAGAATTTTAATGTATTTAATTCACTCCTCTATTGTTTGTAAGATACATTGTTAAATTTTTATTTATGCTACATTCTTTATTAGAATTAATTTGTATTTTTTTGCCGCCCCCTATCAGACTGCCGCCCTAGGCAACTGCCTTTGTTGCCTAATCGATAATTTGGCCCTGTATATAATGTATTGTGTACATACATTTTTTATATCTGTACTTATTGCATATAAAGTATATGGAAGCGTGAATATTAGGTGATGTGGTTTCTTGTATAATTATTTATATATTTATTATATACACTATAGTGTAAAATACCCAAATCGTTAGCAAATTTTTCCTACCCCAGAATAGTTATAATTTTATATTGCCTTAAGTTCCTATGACTGATATACCTCTAATGTTTTGTGAACATGGTGATTTGAACGAGGTATATATTTTTTTGTTGGGCAGAGAGTTAAAATTCCGATTTAATATTTTAAATTGATAATTTTTTACTACTACCATTCAGACGGTCAGATAAACAAGAATAGAGATGGCTCTGAATTATCTATGGGCCCTTCTTCCCAACTTTGAATTTTTATAAATACGAGTGCCATCAAGTGTAGTGTTATGTGTCGCTCACATCAACGGTGATTTGAACTCTATCACAGAAGCAATTTTTACATGTCATGAACTGTGAACAGAAAACAATGGATAACATGACACAATCTGAATTTGTTCAAAATCATATCCTGTATCAATTGTTAAAATTAATTTGTTTAAAAGGGGAACGCAGTGTAAAGAGCAGCAGAAAAATAAAATTTATATAATTTAAATAAAAAAACATTTATTCTTTTAACTTATATATTTATTTGGCCAACATGTATTTTAATAATAATTGAACATAGTAAATGAGGTATTATCGAGGGTATTATTGTTCAGCAGAAATAAGTATTATTTTTTATTAAAATATATTGCTCAGCAAAGGCCATCAAAAAGGTATGAACATATCCTTGAGTACAGCGGATTGAACTAAGTTATATTAAATACATAGGTATTTTTTTTAAATTTTGTGACGATTTGAGCATTTTACGCAATAGTAATTTACATTTAAATCTTCTATTTATTCCTCTGTGTGAAATAAAAATTTGCTTTACTTTCAGCAGATTTTAAAAATATATACTTTTAACATTGTTATTTTAGTGTTTCACATTCCTCAATTCTAAATGTGAACATGCTCATCTTATGAAAAGGAATCCTCGAAAAGTTACATGGACGGTGCTTTATAGGAGAAAACATAAAAAGGGACAGGAGGAAGAAGCTACCAAAAAACGAACACGAAGAACACAAAAATTTCAAAGGGCTATTGTTGGGGCTTCTTTAAATGACATTTTGGCTAAAAGAAATCAAAGACCTGAAGTGAGAAAAGCACAAAGAGAACAAGCTATACGGTAATTACCTCTAATTAGCTAATTTCCATTAATTTTATTATTCATTTTGCCCCCATTTGAACCCTAAAAAAATTGTGTTTCAATGAAAAATATTTACATTTTTTATTTATCGAGTTTCAGTATAAAAATAAACAAGCAAGTTGAAAATAAGAGTAAAATTAGCCACTCATACTTAGTCAAAATGACAAACACTGTTCTGTAAACATGAATCTAAAAATGTTTCGTTTTCGAAATAAAGGGTTTTAAGTTTTTTACAAAATTTTAAATTAGAAAAATATCTCTGACAGACATTTGACAAATTAATAAAATTTACCCACGTGACTTAACTAAGTAAACAATTATTTATTTAATGAATTTACATACAATTGTATTAACCAGTGATGTTGAAATTCTAAGGTTCTCAGGCATTCTAGTATTGTTACCATTGGTTGATATAATAGGGTTGTTGACCAAATTTCAAAAAGTAGATAATATAATTCTATATGTACCTACTAACTAGTATGTATGCACAATTAGAGATTGACAAATGCGTCAGAACAGTTTTGAAATAATTATTTAAAACTGATTTTTTTTTACAATATTTCAAAACGGCTGTGACGTCATAAGGGGCACCTTGTAGTAAAATTATGTGTAAATGATTGCGTAAAGGAAAAATATTGGAAGAAGAAGATGCTCTGTCAACACTGTCAGTAGTGTCAGTCGGTCAGTGACACTGTCACATAAAATATTTTCAAGTCTACGAGTTATTTTCCTTAATCTTCGAATTCCTTTATTAAGTAAAATTATTATTTAGTAATAATCATTTAATATCTTCCCTTAGTATTAAAGCAGAATGCGTGAAACGGGATTTGTGAAAGCTACTTCACAAGTACCAAAAATTTATATTTTTATGATGAATTGAATTTTTAAAAAGAGACGATCGTTTTAATATTGGCAAAATCAGAGATATATCAGCAGTCAGGTAAGGATCAACATATTTAATGAATGATTTTATTGTGTTTATTTATAATATAAAAAAAAATAAATACAAAATAATATAAATAGATATTTTATATTATAAAATCCATACCTATTTATTTATGGAAAATTATAGTGCAGTTCGGAAGTCTTAAGGAGATAATGCAAATGGCTATGTGGAATGTGGAACAAAACACCACTTAAATTTTGTTGAATCCATTACAATCAGGAAATTAATAATAACTATATTAATTAATCAAAACAGGGTTTGACGGACAATTTTGACATATTTTCTTCTCCTTCAAAATTATGCAATAGGATCGCTACTAGCTTCTTGTTCAATTGCCCCTTATGACGCCAGGGACTTGATTTTTGAAAACGGGAGAACTGCTTCTCCAGAGAAAAAATTCACCTGACAAATTTCTCTTAAAAACTTAAACACTTATTTTTGAACGTTGAAGGAATCCAATTCTCTAGAGAATTTAATTTATGCCGTATGTCGAGGATATATTTGCAACTGACCAATCAGCGGGCAGAGTTTTCTTCAATATTTCAGTGCCATTATTGGCGACCCTGATGTTTAGTCGCTTGATTTGATTTTAAAGTTTGTTTTGTAAATGTCATTATATTCGACAGGGAGACTATACATCTCCATGATATTCGTATTAATTTAATATAACTTCAATTTGAATAGAGGTATATTTGAAAACACAAAAAATTTAATATTATTATAATTATGATGAAGCGTTCATTCACGTCGAAAGCGCAAAAAAGAAATTAATATGCTTAGAAACAACGAAGAACTTTTTAAAATGAAAGTTTTCTTCTACTTTTACTCACAAAAAGGCCCAAGAACAGTGGTCAGATATTGCTGAAACTTTAAATGGTTTAATTAATGTTGTCGCGGATGGTTCACAATTTCTGCAGCTTGCAAATTATTCATTATATTTAGAATTAATAATAAATTATTTGGATCCATTACAAATTTCAAATGATTACGCACCTTCGAACAGCGAATGAATGAAGTGACTTTTCGCGCATGAGCATGAGATGACATTTGGATTCAAACTATTCGGAGAAAACGCCAATTCCCCCGACAAAACCCTGTGGAATTATTTCTCTTGATATCTAGAGAAAATATTCCACAAGAAAATTTCAAAAATCACATTATCTGTGTGTCAAGAGAAAATGACGTAATTTTCTCTAAAGAACTAATTCTCCCGTTTTCAAAAATCAAGCCCCAGACTAGTTTTTAAGTAACGCAAAAATTTGTAAATAATTTCTACCACTAATTTGTCATATATTTAAAATTTTACTATACAGACAAGTTCTTTTATATAAAATCTTTATATCAACAACAATTTGTGTATGGTTTGTTTTTATTGTCAACAACCCTATTGTATGCAAATTCAGCCCAAGTTTCATTTATCTACGTCAACAAAAAATTTAATCTTGAAAATGTAGCAGTATAGAATTTTTTTTATTTTGATTAACCAGTATCCTATATAAATTTTAATAACCGTATGTTATTATATTATAGTTAGATATATTTAAAGCTGTTTTCTTTAAATTATGAGATTTGACAACAATGTACACCGCAGTTTCCAAATGTATATGCACTGCGACTAATAGGCGCTATTGTTGTCATACTAGCTTGTCCAGCAGCGGGGTATGAAAGTTTACAAAGGAATAAATTTTCATGACAGAATTTGAGAGAATACACATACGTGTTTCTAAGGGTCAAAATCCCCGTTTAAAAACAACCCTCAATCAAAGTAACACCTTGTGTACATTTCAAAACAGCACCATACATTAATGTGGTCAAACCTTATGGGGGGAGGGGTTAATACAAAAAAGCATATTTTTGATAATTTTTGTTTTAATGACACAATATATATTTATTTCTATAATTACTACATGATAAAGTAACATTTAAAGAATATTATGTGAAATTTTCATTAATAAATATCAAGAAATGGGTCATTAACAGCGAATCTCCGCAGACTTCTCAAAAAAAGTTTGATTGCGGTGCCACTCATAAGTCATCACTGGATCATCTGAAATCAAAAAGCCAAAATGATTTTCTTAGTTGATAAGTTTCTGCAGGAAACCCTGTCGAGTTTTTTTATTATTATTGATTTTTCAATTTTTTACAGCACTTAGAAGTCAAAATAACGATTTTTCATTAAAAAAATCGGAAATTTTGTTATTTTAAAATACCTTAAAATTAAAAAAATAAAAAACTCGACAGCGTTACCTCGTCATTTATGTAAAGAAAGTATGCAAAATTTCAAAAGGATCGGTGCGGTAGATTTTGAGCTAGAAAGGGCACCGACTCTGAAAAAGCTAAGTGTGAGAAACACGCATTTAAAAGTTTCATAGATTTTTACACCACAAAATGAATGTTTTTTTTAATACACTTACACTGAATCATCAATGCCAGCTGCATAAAACGAAGGGCTTTCAGCTAAGATGTCTAGTGCATCTTTTTGCTCTTGTCTACGTCGAACTCTGCCTTCTTTGCTTTCTTTGGCAGCTTCTTGCTCAGCTCGGCTTATTCCAATGTTGTCTACTGTCCGCGTCCATTCATGAGAATTTGTCCCTGTTTTGATACCCATCTCTTGCATAAATGTCAGCAAAGCAAAATAGCCTTCATTAAAAATGCAGGCTCCTACATTTGCTCCGATTTCAACAATATTTGAGGGACCATTCATAATTTTTGGACTAATTTTCCAAATGAGTTGGTTCAGACTCTCATTATTGTTTTGAGTGAAGCCTGCAACACATCGCTCCAGAAGGGTATCCTTACTCAAGTCCTCATAAATAGGCTTCATGGCTTCTAAAACCTTACTTGGAAGTGCAGTGTAACTGTTTGAATGACTCCAAATCTTCTTCAGCTGTAGCTTTCTGCCATTCACACCATGAGTCTGCGCCACTTGGACATTTTTGGTGCTGTGGATTGTCATCTGTCGAGCTGTAGTGGTAATAAGTTGCCCAAATGGCATCCTTCATTTTTTCCACAGAATCATGATTTCGTCGAATGGCTAGACCATAATATACAGTTAATTTATCAATCATTTTACCTGTAAGGTTACTTTTGCCAGAAAGACTTTCTTTTTATAATTTTTCTCTGCGTTGTTTGTTTTTCTTATACATTGTTTTTCACTAAATCTCGCAAACGTTTACCCATTCGTTCTTGTACATGCCCTACACATTCTTTTTTGTTGATTAAACAATCATCACCACAAGGTTTACAATTTAAGACACTGGTGTACGTTTTTGAGTCACCGTTACCGATGTAATTGCGGTATTTCACTCCATGATTTACTGAACATTCAAACATGATTTTAATTGCATCAACTTCCATGTTTCCAGAGCGTCCAGTATGATTAGCATGGCATTTTTCTTCATTTACATGAGCTTCATGCCACTCTTCAGAATCGAGTTTGTTTTACCAAGTTTTGCAATCATGTCAATAAGCGCTCTTCACACAAATATCTGCAACTTTTCCAGTGTAATGCCCAATCAAGGAAGCCACGCCATATAAAGAAGAGAATCCTCGTGTTTTCCATGTTCCGTCACCTGATACAGTTAACTCTGATGTATCTTCGATATTATTTGCTTCACACATTGCTTTCTTCTCTTCTTGTACAGCAGAAGAAAAAAATGTATTCGCAACATCTGTTATACTCGAGCACATTTTCTTTACATATAAACTGTATGTTGATTTCGATAAAAATGTACTTGACAAATCCATAAGGCCGCAAAACTTTTCACATCCAGTTAATCCCACCTAAAATTCGCATCACAAAACTAAATCGATAATTAATTTCATATACACCAGATTGAATTCTTTCAGCAGAGGGAATAAATCGAGGCTGTTTACATTTTTCACATGTAACTTTGATGTTGAATCCAAGACCTTCCTTTTTGCACAATTGAAAAGTAATTTTTCCATCACACTTTACACACTTCACTAAAGTTGAGATGGTCGAAAAAAACAAGCAAAAAATCCACGATTCTGTAATGTTTTTCAAAATCTTCTGCCACGTCTCGAGAAGTGTTCATTTTTATTTTTTTTTGCTGACGCACTGTTTACTTGTACATCGTCTTTCTTGCGTTTATGTGGAGGTACTATATTTTTAGGTTTATACAACCTTGAACAGGTGTTCTTCCGATTTTTTCTACTAATTTTTTTGGTCATTTTGCTAATAATAAATACAAAATTACAGTAGAAACTAAAATAAAAATTCACTGCACGTGTACAACTGCTCGGTAGGACAGAAAATTTTAAACTAAACTTTCTTTTCAACTTCAACACATAATTTTGAGGCACAGGTGTGCACACTCTTTGACGAAAAGAGGGATTTGGGATTAAACAAAAGAAACAGTGCAGCTGCTGGAAATTTCCTTTTGTTTGCGCTGTCAGGTACACTGAGAAAGCGAGTTCTGAAAATTTATTAATAATTACTAAATAATATTAAAATTTACTAATCAGATTGATTGTGTTTAATTTGCATTGAAGTAATTACAAATTGTCTAGTAGAGATTCCAATATAATAAATAAAAGTTATTATATCATATTTTAAATAATATTTATTTTCATAGGAACTGTTCCAATATTTCAATTACCGTTTTACAATTACATTTTGAGGCTAGTAATTTGAACCCATTTTTTTAGTAAAAATTACTACATTTTTTTCTCCGTGTGGCTGTCTGTTGGAGTGCGAAACCGGTCCGGAAAGATGGAGACTTACAACTCCATATATCCGTTAGTTTTCCTCCAATCGACTTCAAATTTTCACACAATAGTCTTAATATGTTGCACATTAATATAAAACAAATTAAAAACAAATTTTTTTAAATAAAAAAATACCATCCCCCCCCCCCCTTAAGGAGGTTTATCGGGTATGGAGGTACGTCTAAAGTCTAACGAGAGTTTCTGCAGATTTGCTAGTAACTAAATTAGTAAGCCTTTAGATTTGACAACGTTGCACTTGGCTGGCTTTGTTTGGATGCCTAAGCTTGAAATGTACATCATATGTCACACCTGCAAATTTCAAATAATATGGCTATCACACATATGGAGATTAAATTAGTCAACGACAGCAGTTTGAAGGAGAATTATTATAAATTATGTATCTTACAAGTACCTAATTGATTTCTACGAGCTGTCATACGATTCCTTAGATATCGGTTTTCTATTTATACAAGTTGCTGTGGAAAATGTTCGTTAATTGTTGCGCATTCTAAGTGGAAAGACCAAAAAAATCTGCATTCTCATAAGAATCTACTACTACTACTAAATCGTGCAAAATTATTTGATTAATATCTCGTTTCTTAGGTATCCAAACTAATCAATTTTTTTTTTGGGAATATTGATGTTGACATGTTTTTTATATATTTTTTAGGCAATAATTTCAGTAGGTTAGGAATATTGTACTGTCAACAAAAAAAATCCTTATTCACGCAGCCCATATTTAAAAAAATAATAAATCATTTGAGAGAAATTTATCAATTTAATCCCCCTTAATTTACTTATCTAATATTTGCATACGATGAATATTTCATTAAATAAAAAGTAATTTTTACTCAATTGAATTCATTGAAAAAATTGAAAATATTTTTAATTTTAATAATATATTAATTGCCTACACACTGCACTGTGGTACTATGCCAATTATTACAACTAATTGTGTATAAAAACAGGTATAATTTAAAAAACCTCTAAATTTTCTTTTTAGAAAAGTTACAAAAAGTCTTGGTAAAGTTAGAATCTGGAATTTTAGGGAGGGTAACTTAGAAAGCAACAGCACCCCATTGGGCCCCTTGTACTTATTCCCATTAGGAGATCAAACCACCTGAGCCGCTAACCAATCAATTAAAGAGAAAAAGGTGGTGACATTGCTCAGGGGGATCTCTAATATAGGCCATAGAAGGTCAATGCTCTCTCAACAAGGATTCTCTTTTGACGAGATGGCAGTGCATTCAGGTGGCACATGTCCAGACGGTATCTGTTTCAAAAAGCCATATTTGGGTGAATCGTATATCCACGGAGATTTTTGGTTTTGTGGTTTTCAAATATCACTAGAAATGAAAATTTGTCTATGTGCATAAAAAAAAAAACGTGGGCTTAACTTTTGTTAAGAAAATTCGAAAAATGTCATATTTTCCTTCCTATTTATGTATCTTTTCAAGAGTTGATTTTAGGCAAAAATGGAAGAGGAAAAAAATGTTTGTAATTAAATTTTTTACAAAACATGACTAGTTACAAATCGAATGAATCATGATTATTATGATAAAAATCGAAAAAAATCGCAAAAATGAGGTTAAAAACAATACTTTTTAGGGAATTTTTTTGGGGTATTTAAATTGGGTATAGGACCTTTATACTTGGCTTTTCAAAATTTTGCACAGCAAAAACCAAGGCCCTTAGATACTTGAAAATTTAATCACATATAGAAGGGCTCTCGAGCTTTCAAACTTTTTTTGAAAAATTCGAATCTGTCAATTAGGAGAGCTCTGGAGCTTATCGAATTGGTCGAATTTTTGTACTTATAAACAATTAGAATAACTGTGAATATTCAATCAAATAAAATTTTTTAAAGCAGATTTTAAAAGTTCTTGGAAAGATGCTTCTTTAAAAAAAAACAGATCGATTGGTTAATTAGTTACATAGTTATAGCCGATCAAAATTAACCATCATTTTTTCTTAATCAAGTACATTTAGTGTAAATGACGGTTAACTTTGATCGGCTATAACTACATAACTAATTGACCAATCGATCTGTTTTTTTTTTAAAGAAGCGTCTTTCCAAGAACTTTTAAAACCTGCTTTAAAAATTTTTATTTGATTGAATATTCACAAAGTGATAATATTAGATAATATTATGTTTCCCGACTATGAGAACGACTAAGTCGTCCGCATAGCCTTGTGTATAAAATCCCTTTCGATTAAGGCCCTCCAGTGAGCCGTCCACCACTAATCCCCATAACAAGGGAGACAGTACGCCTCCCTGGGGGCAGCCCCGGCCTACCTTACACTTGGATATCTCTCCCAAAAGGGTAGCTGTTACTGTCCGGTTTCTCAACATAGTATCTATCCAACGACATAAAGTGTAATCAAGGCCCTTGTTGCGAACTGCCGAATTAATAGATGCGAAAGGTGTATTATCAAATGCCCCTTCAATATCTAAAAAAGCTGCCAAAGCCCGTCCCTTATATGCCTATCAACTATTCTCTCCAACGTTTTCAGGAGGAAAGATGTTAAACGTATCGGGCGATATGCCTTTGCCTGGGCATACAATGGACGCCCTGGTTTAGGAATAAACGCCACGTACATCGATCTCCATGCCCGCGATATATAATCAAGTGCAATGCTGGCTCAGAAGATGTGATTTAAAACTGGAGCTAGACAGTCCACCCCCTGCTGTAACAGTACGGGTAGGATTCCATCGGCTCCTGGTGATTTAAATGGGTCAAAGGAACTTATTGCCCATCTTATTCGTGACTGACTCTCCACCGTCTTGGCAACCTCCCAGTTCTGTCGAGACCCGGTCGTTACCCTCTGCTGGTGATCCCAGTCATGTTCATCTCCGTGGTTTAATAACCTGGAGCCTGGAAAGTGAGTATTTAAAAGTAACTCCAATGTCTCCCTTCCAGTTTTAGTGTATTCTCCACTCGGTGCTTTAAGAGACCCGACTTTTGTATTACCGTTCTTAGAGAGAAGTCTCTGGAGTTTAGCACACTGGGACACTATCAATATCCTCACAGAACTTCCTCCATGAGTCTCTCTTCGCTCTTCTAATTTCTTTATTATACTCAGTGAGGGTTGCTCTATAAGCCTCCCACTCTCCTGTCCGCTTTGCTCTATTAAATAGCTTCCTTGTCTGTCCCCTCAACTGTGTGAGTTCCTTACTCCACCAGGGTACGGTGTGCTTGTTGGACCTCACTTTGATAGGACAGCTGTATTCATATGATCTTCTGACGGCGTTTTGGAGTTCCTCCACAGCCCTCAAGATCATATGTGTTCCTTAATTTTATACAGATTTCCCTAGTCCTGGCCTGCAACTCCGTTCTATAGGAGTCCCAGTCAGTTCTTTTCGGGTCTGTAGGTTCTTACTTGCAGATTATAATCCGTTATGATATCAAAGTGGATATGTCTATGATCCGACATTGATGGCTCACTCGACACATGCCACTTTGCAATATTATTACATACCGGTCCCGATCCCACTGTTATTTCGATGACTTCACTCTAATTTTTTATAACAAAGATGGGCTCGTTCCCAACATTCAAAATCTCTAGATTATAACTAAAAAGAAAATCTAGTAAAGACTCAGACCGTTGACATTGCTGCTTCCCCACACCGTATGGTGTGAGTTGGCATCACATTCCACGACGAGTTGTTTCTTCTCCTTCTCGCACCAAGTCACCAGGTCCCTCAGTTCCCTGGTTGGAGGAGATTCTTATCGTAAGGGAGGTACGCTGAGCAAATCACCAGTTGTCTCTGCGTTCCCTCCGATACATAAGTTACTTCGGCCGCCACCAGGTCATCCATACAGAACCCTGGAAGAGGAAAAATGTCAATATTACTCTTGTAATAAATGCAAGTCTAGTTTGGTGGCTACAATACAGTAAGCCACCATTACTTACCTGCAATCCTCTGATCCGGGATCCATGTACCCAAGGCTCCTGGATCAAAGCCAAATCCGCATTTGCGCGCGCCACACTGGCTCAAAGAGCAGCAGATACCGCTCTACTGTGCTGAATGTTCGCTTGTATCACCTGGAATTTGCCCAGATAATTCAGATTTTGGTCCCTCCTGATCTTCATCAGAAGGCCCAAATCTACCTTGACCTTCTCCAAGTTCCTAAAAAGGACCCTGGTGAAGTTCAGAAATGGTCTGAAGCCCTCCTTCTGCAGTACCCAGGCCCCCGTCCTCAATTCCCCATTCTGGTTTTTGCAGACGGCACATGATGGTTTCCAGTTCAGGATGACCCGGAATCCATACGATGAACTTAGTCAACTTAGATAGGTCCCTAGGCTCAACAGCGCTGAGTCTAGCCCCCTCCCAAGGCACCAAGCTTGCCGTAGTTGTTTTTAGCCATTGCAGGCTCTCCTCGTTGAAGCTCCAGGAAGCGCGGTCGTGTCCCCTGGCCCGTGATTCCGTCAATGGCCCCCAGAAGCGCCAACTGGACAAGTCCCATCTGGTCCTCATCCATTCGGACTTCTGGGTATCCTTGGGGGACCACCACTGCTTGGATCCCCGACAGCGCCTCCCCGTACGTCTTACCACACTGTGCTGTGGCCTTAAGCCTCTTAGAAACAGGCCGGTCAGAAATCGGCTCACTACCGTCCGACCGCCCACGTTTCTTTCAGAGTCCACTTGGCCTCGGTTCAGCTGCCTGTGGAGTTGGAGTGGACTCGAGCCAGGTTCCGTCACGGACCCCTGTCCTTTTCTCGCCTCTGCCTTCCGTGCAGTTTTTTAAGTTTACCCTTTTGCGCATCCGAAAATTGTTTTCTACCTTCCAGATTCAGTCTGTCGACTCCACTAGAGATAGCAGTCACTGGTGTTTACTTCCCAGTGGCTGTCTTATTTTCTGCCCAGTCAGCACTTACTGCTTCCCCCGGCAGATGTGGACGGCCCCCTTTCGGGTTCCTGTTTTTTATTTTCTCGGTCCATAAAGGTCCTACGAGTTTGGAGGAAATAAAAGTCACCGCCAGGCAGTGCCCCATACCTGATGTAAGGCTAAATACGACGGGGTGCGCCAGGTTTCCAAAGAGATCGTTCACGATGCGACATTTTTACCTACCCCCACACCATTCAGCCCTCGGCACGATGCATTTCCACCTTGGCTTGGGTAGCTGAGCTATTTCTTAGTTTTCACTACTCTCCCTCGACCTTTCCGGCTTGGGTGACCCTGCCAGGAGTATGAAACTCCCGCCGGTTTAGCTCTTGGGTTCACTGCAGCTACTTAAGCCCCTCCACCAACGACAAGGTCATACAGCTCCTAGGAGGGGCAGTTTGTCACAGTTCTTGAACTGTCCAAATGATACTTCCATGAGAGCTGGTACTAGTTCTGAGGTCGGAATTTTCAATGTTTGCATATGCGCTTTTATGATCTATCCTAATAAAAGGAGCAGTTTTAAAATTATAGAGTTATAATTATAATATCAATATGAATTCTGTTTTAAAGAAAACAAATCGAAAAATTGATATAATTTTACATCTGCTTTAAGAAATATAAGAGTTTTGGAACCTATGTCAAGCAATTTATTAGGCTGTGAAGAAGTCCTTACAATCACTTTTAATGTTAGAAGTATTACTGCATCAACAAAAAAGTGAAATATAAAAAGAAAACATTTTGCGCTAACTAACTTGCGTTTACTTTTTTTAGTTCTGAATTAGTTCAAAATACAGTTTAATATGCATACAGTTCTGCATCGATGAAGAAGAAAAAAAAAATTCTAAGATAAAAGGCCTAACAAGAATATTATTGATAATAGCTACCCACACATTTACTGAAAATCTATCTTGAAAATTTGAGGACTGCACAATCCATTTCTGGTAGTTTTAATAAAACTCGTGTTGTAAGAGATAAAACTTAACTGGGGTAGTCTAGTGGCTGTAAGGCCTGAACATCTGCACATGAAATGAATACTGATTTTTTTGCAATGTTGTCCAAACTTTCTTTGGTTTAATTCATTATAGCATTAACTTCTTGATTTCTTGAGTACTTGTTGGATCTTCGTCAATGGGATTCAAAATTTGTTCCTTCCGTTGCATGTTTTAAAATACTCTAGATCTTATCGCAACTATGGAAGGCACCATCGTTTTCGTATAATGGCGGTTTTTCCACAAAAAAATTTGAGGTCGCAAAGTCGAAATCTATTAAATTGCACCTGAGTTTCTCGGTCTTAAAAATCCTATAAAACTTTCCACTTACTCTCATTTTTCCATCATGTAATTCCTGAAGTGCCTAAAAATAGCGTAATTATATTGTGTGTTTCAAACACTAATATTATTTACATTTTTCTCATTTGCTCTGCTTTTATAACCAATCAGCCCTTACTTTTTGTCTATTTTAAAAATGATGAGATTACCGCAGCAAAATTAAACAAAACATTATTCTTTGAAACTTAACTTTTTACTACCAAGAAATTTCACACAAGATAGAACAAATTATTTTAAGCGACATTTTATATGAATGGGGGATGTAGAATGTTTTGTTTTTGGAGTGACTGTTGAAAATTGAAAAACAAAATTACTTTTGTGAAATATGTTTGAATAAACAAGCAAAAATTCACTAAGTCTTACAAATACAGTTGAATCTCTATAATCCGGCACGTCCAGTAATCAGGTGTTATTTTTTCCGTCTGTTACTACGCATGTCGCGTTTGTCACTATTCGTGAAGAATACAGTTTATACAGTTATAGTTTAGTTACCACAATAGGAGCATTGTTTATTCATCCTCTGCACTTATTTGTACAAAATTATGTTTGTCAGACACGTTTATTCGACAGTTAAATTTGTTAGGGCAAGTAATTTAAAATGTCAAGTAAGAGAAAACAAAACATTACTGTTGAAAGAAAAGATGATTATTTTGGAGATATTAGACAAAGGTGAAATAATGTGCAAGCTTGCCAAAGAATACGACGTTGGGCGCGCTACTTTATATGATCTTAAAAAGAGGAGCTTGAAAATAGCGGATCTTGTGAAGACAATGGAAAGTGGAGCAGGAAAAACGTAAGACATTACGAGTCGGAGAATGTCCAAAGATGGAAAATGCTCTCTATACATGGTTCTTACAACAGCGTTCACAACATACTCCACTTTCTGGAGGAATTTTAAAAATGAAAGCTCTTGAATTCTACAAGGTAATAACAAAAAGGGCTGATTTTCGGGCTAGCGACGGATGGCTGGATAAATTTCGAAAGGTTAGTAAAGACAGAATAACTTTTATGCCATGCTCCAATGCAAGTGGAAGCCACAAACTTGAATTAATGGTCATTAGTAAATCAAAAAATCCCAGGGCCTTTAAGAATATTTGCTTGCCAGTCTGCTATAAACACCAGGCAAAAAGTTGGGTTACAAGACAAATTTTTGCGGAGTGGTTCAGCAATTCATTCCAGGAATAAGAAAGTTTCTGAGGCGATCCAACCTTCCTGAGAAGGCTTTACTCATACTAGATAATGCACTAGGACATCCTAATGAGGAAGAACTTACGTCAAGCGATGGCATGATTCAGACCATATTCTTACCACCAAATTGCACACCTTTACTGCAACCAATGGATCAAAATGTTATTCAAATGATCAAATCAAAATATAAAAAGAAATTGCTGTTACATATCATTGCTGAGGGTGGAGACATAAAGCAGCGTCTCAAAGAAATAAATTTGAAATATGTAGTTTTTTCCTTTGCCCATTCATGAAACTCTGGTTCAAGCAGTTTAATAAAATCTTCCTGGAAAAAACTGTGGCCTGACATGAATCAGTTATCTGAAGAAGAATGGGATGCTGATGACGATCTTCCCCTCGGAGAGTTGCTCAGAAGTGCTAAAGAACAAGGTCTCCATGTTAATGGAAAATTTAGCTCTTTGGCTTGAAGGAAGTGCTGATGAGATTGAGGAGATGAAAAGTGATGAAGAAATATGCAAAGAAGTAGAAGAAGCAAACTCAGACCAAGAAGCAGAGTCAACAAATTCTAACACAATAAAAGCACATTGTTTCAATACCTGTATAACTTGGGCTGAGGAAAATGGCGAATCTGCCGAGGAAGTCATGGTGCTACATAATTTGCGACAGAAGGTGTTTAAACAAGGATTAAATGACAAGAAACAAATATCTGTGAAAGATTATTTTACAGGAAAATGAAAACATTATAATATACGTATATGCACACACAAATGTAGTATGTATGTATTATCTTTGTTAATAAACAATTAAAAGTAACGGTTTTTTAATTTAATACTGTTTACATATACATTTTCCATTAATTTGAATTTTCCAGTACTCTGACACTCTTAGGTTTTTAATCGTGTCAGATTATTGAGATTGTACTGTACATTAACTAGTGGTGGAGGTACAGGAAGTCAGTAGCACAAGGATTCTCAAAATTTCAAAGCCATTAAGTATTCTGGAAATTCAATTAGTGAATTTAATTCCTAGTGAAACTTCTAAGGAAAAAGGTCTCTCATTTTCAAACGGCAGAGAACGGCATAAACAGAAATGGCACAAACGTTTTTTTATTTAATTTTTAAAATGAGAATCACACATAATGTATTGAAAATTAGTATTTGTTCTACAATGTCAATGTGACAAATTCATTAACGCAGACATTTTTAATTTATAAAAAAAATCCAGATTTTTACTGATGATTTTTTAGATTTTTTACATATTACGTTTAAAATTGTATTTTTTACAAATGATTTCTAAAGGTTATTTTGTAAAATGAGTAATTTTAGTTTTTTTTTTATTTGAAATAAAAAAATTAACTAAAACAGAACTATGAAGAATATTAAGTTTTGTGAAAAATTAAAATAAATGTGATTGTATCTAAAACAAACTGGAAATTAAAAACTTCTAATCAAATTTCCAAAATACTCTGTGGTATTGAAATTATGGTACTTCATGATACAAATCCCTAATATTTCCACCACTGGTTGTCATATTTGTAGAGAACTTATCAAATTTTTGCCTCTAATTAATTAGACATTTCACTAGCCTAAGTTTTACTCTAAATCAAATATCTTCAAAAATATCCTCCCTCTTATCATGTAGGGGCGTGTAATCCAAGAAATGGATATACACATACGCCTCTACGTGATAATAGGGACGATATGATATACTTTTTAAATTTCAAAACTCGTATCTCGAAAACAAAGTGTTCTATAACCACATTTGTATAGAACTTTGTAATAGTTAATTAATTTATAATTAATTTTATCACCTTTCGAAGCTGATGATTAAATCATGGAATAACCTGTTGAATAGGTTAAATGGGAAAAAGTTAGTTTGGTATATTTATACATGTTCATTTTTAGTGCTGCAAAAGAACAGAAGAAGAGCACCAAATCAGCCAAAAAAGCTACAGCTCCAGCTAAGGCCAAGCCAGCACCAAAACAGAAAATTAGCAAAAATGTTCCAAAGGCGGCACCAAGAGTAGGAGGAAAGCGTTAAATATGTTATGTTCAGTTTTTCAAATAAAACAATGATATGAACTGATTCTTTTTATTTAATGCATTATAAATGAGATGTGAATGTGTGAACTGGTAGAATTTATTTATATTATGTTTCTGGTGCAACCTTCGGTGCAAGATAATTTTACTAACACTTAATTTTTTAGATAATGTAGGTTAGGTGGATGCCGTGAAGGGTTTAGATTTCTTGACATTCGAGGGAAATGTTCTGAAAACCGGTGTGGAATTGGCGACAAATTTTTTGGGAAATAACCGAACGGCCATGGGTAATCTACAATTAAAACTGATTTCTATTTAGCTTTTTACACACAAAAATGTTTTAACGCAGACTAACAGTATTTTTGTGTTAAATAAAATGTCAATAACATTCCTCGCAGTCGGCTTTTTAAGTTGCCCCTAATTAAAGAAATTAATATAACGGCTCAAAAATACAAAAAATACTTTTTTCTAAATTTGGAATGCTGTATATTTCAACACATTGTTATAGTTTCATAGACTCTTAAGGTGTACGAAAATACCATTCGAATAATTCTAGGGGTGATTCTACATGTTAAACTATGAAGAAAAGTTCATATGAACATAGGTCCGCAAATCATAAGGTTGCTATGGCGATTCAAAGATTGCACCGGGATGTAGGTTTTATATCTTTGGCACCGTTTCAGATAGCCATCTGAATTTTGGCATATGAATTGCCTTTAATAGTAGGTACTTTTCAGTGTTTTTACTAAATTATTATTTTAATCAGGGGCGTACCGACAGGGGAGGCCTCGATTTAATTTGTTCACATTTTTATTAAACGTCATATTTTTGCAGTTTTCTTTAGAAATTCTGATTCCGCGGTATAAATGACATAAAAAAGGTATTCTTGTAGAAAACCTGTCAGGTATTGTTAAATAGTGATAAAAAAGAAACGGTAAATGGAAAACAGATTTATAATTAAAAAAAAAAAGGGAACAATACAGAAACAAATAATACTAGTGACTTATTATTAAACCTGAATGTTACTTCTTTAGTTACAGCAAGTGTTGGAAGTGATGTCCATTCATTTCAATGCAACTGGCTAAACGATTTCTCATTGAACGTTTAACTCGTTGAAAAACACCTTGCATATTCCGTATTTCTTGGCAACAATGAATGACTCTTTGTTCCAGTTGTTGTACACTGTCAACAGGCACTGAATAAACTAAGTGTTTTAAATAACCCCATAGAAAATAGTCTAACGGATTAAGATCCGGCGAACGGGGAGGCCAAGCTACGGGTCCACCTCGTCCAATCCACCGATCTGGATAAGTCTGATTTAGATATTGTCGAACTAATAAACTGAAGTGGGCTGGAGCCCCATCGTGCATAAAAAATGTTTCTAATCTTAATCCATAAGGCAAATCTTCGAGCAAAACTGGTAAAGTGTTTTGTAGAAAATGTAAGTATGCGGGCCCATCTAAACGATGCGGCATAACATATGGTCCTAGTAACCTATTTCCTATAATACCTGCCCAAACATTAATGGAAAACTTATCTTGGAATCGAGCTTCGAAAATCGCGTGAGGATTTTCATCTGACCAAATATGATTGTTATGAAAATTTACCACTCCTTCACGCGTAAATCCTGCCTCGTCTGTAAACAAGACTTTATCGAGGAAATGACGGTCCTGATGGCATTTCATCTGCATCCACTGACAAAACTCCACTCTAGGCAAAAAATCCCGAGGTTTTAGCGCTTGAATTCTTTGCAAATGGTATGGATACAAAAGTTCCTCGTGTAAAATTTCCCATACAACACTTTTGGGAATATTCGTTTGTACTGAAATTCTTCTGGTGCTACTACCTGGATTAGCTTCAATCTGTTGTAGAACAATTTCCTCTGTCTGCGCCGTTCGGGTAGTACGGTTTCGTCCACAATCTCTCTTATTTGGCGTAAAATTACCAGTTTCTCTTAATCTCTGATGTAAACTGCTGAACAGTTTATCAGAAGGAAGCTGGCGATTTGGAAAAGTTTCTTGGTACAACCTCCGAGCTTCCAAAGCACAACCGTTTGCTTTGCCATACATGAAGTGCATGTCGGCCATTTCAGCAAAAGAGTATTCCGGCATTTTTTGAAAGACGAGAACAATGATTTTTTTCAATTACACTGTTATTAACACAATAATAATCGAATAAACTTTATTTTTAAACCTTATGTCAAATTCGTTTACCGTAACTACAGTAATTTGACCTTTTTCCATTTTCAACTTAGCACCGACATAAGCCTACTTTGATGTAGAAATTTTTATTATTGGGCGACCATGCATGCACTATTTTCTTTGGAGAGTATTTTCTCGAAAACGGCTAGCCTGACAGGTTTTCTACAAGAATACCTTTTTTATGTCATTTATACCGCGGAATCAGAATTTCTAAAGAAAACTGCAAAAATATGACGTTTAATAAAAATGTGAACAAATTAAATCGAGGCCTCCCCTGTCGGTACGCCCCTGATTAAAATAATAATTTAGTAAAAACACTGAAAAGTACCTACTATTAAAGGCAATTCATATGCCAAAATTCAGATGGCTATCTGAAACGGTTCCAGAGATATAAAATAAAACCTATATCCCGGTGCAATCTTTGAATCGCCATAGCAACCTTATGACGCATTTGCGGACCTATGTTCATATGAACTTTTCTTCATAGTTTAACATGTAGAATCACCCCTAGAATTATTCGAATGGTATTTCCTGACACCCTGTAGATCTAGGTTCATGGACTTTCAGAGCCTAGGAAGGCAGTTTTAAACACCCCTATCAAAGAAATAATATCTTGGATCACAAAAATACAAATCGGTTAGTTTTTTGCCAAAAGATCAAAATTGCTGTTCATTTTAATACAGAACTAGTTTTATAGACTCATAAGAACTGTAAGGGTAATTTTACACACCCCCATTAAAAAGATATTGAAGTCTCGGCTCAAAAATTCAAATCATTAGTTTCTTACTAAAAAATCGGAATTACCATCTACTTTAATACAGAATTAGTTTCATGAACTCGCAAGAACTATGAGGGTAGTTTTACACATTCTCATTAACAAAATATTGTCATCTGACAAAAATACAAATTGTTAGTTTTTTACCAAAAAATCTAAATTATCGGCTATTTTAATGAACTAGTTTCGTGGACCCAAGTTTTTCACGCCCTACTTAAGAAATCTCTAAAATACGAATTGCATAGTTTTTCCCTAAAAAATTGAATTACCGTTTATTTTAATACAGAACTAGTTTTAGACCTTGCATGTCCGTGAAACTAGTTCTGTTTTAAAATAAACAGTAAATCCAATTTTTAGAGAAAAACTTGCCAATTCCTATTTTTGTGAGCCGAGATATTATTTTTTTAATAGGAGTGTGTAAAATAATCCTAGTTCTTACGAGTTCAAGAAACTAGTTCTGCATTAAATAGATGACAATTCCTATCATTTATTAAAAGACTAACCGATTCGTATTTTTGTGAGCAGCGATATTAATATTTTTTTAATGGGGGTGTGGAAAACTGTCCTAGACCTGCAGATATGTAAAAGTAGTATTCCGTAATTCTGATTTTAAAAAAAGAACTAACCAGGCCCGGATCCAGAGGGGGTGGCGATGTGGCGATCGCCACCCCCAAAGCACAACATTTTTTAAAGATCTTCAATTTCTCCAAACGACAACAGGCAGTTAGTCGATATTAATGCAAGTAGAAGGATTCATTAGTGTCAAGCTCCTATGAAAGAAGTGCTTTGCGCCACCCCCAAAACCAGTCTCTGGATCCGGGCCTGGAACTAACCGATTCGTATTTCTGTGAGCTGTAGATATTATTTTTTTAATAGGTGTGTGAAAAACTGCCCTCCTAGACTTGCAATTCCATGAAATTAGTTCTGTATTAAAATAAATGGTAATTCCAATTTTTAGGGAAAAATTTACCGATTTGTACTTTTGTGAGCTGAGATATTATTTTAATGGGGCTGTGTAAAACTACTCTCCTAGTTGTGAGTCCATGATTCTGTATTAAAATCGATCTTTTGGTAAAAAACTAACCCATTTATATTTTTGAGAACTGATACATTAATATATTTTTACTATGGGTCTGTATAGTACTGCCCTCCTAAATCTTGCCAGTTCATGAAACTAGTTGTGTATTAAAATAAATGGTTATTCGGATTTTTATGTAAAAACCTAACTAATTCTTATTTTTATGATCTGAAATAATATTTCTCTAAATGGGGTATTTAAAACTGTTCTAGGCCTTACGAGTCCGTGAAACTAGTTCTTTATTAAAATAAACAATAATTTCGATTTTTAAGGAAAAAAACTGATATGTACTTTTGTGAGTCAAGATATTAGTTTCTGCTGTTTAGGGCGAGCTGCGAGGAATTCAATGAATTTTACAAGTTGAATTAAATATATTGCACATTACAAGTTTAACATTTCTTTCTTGATGTGTTTTATAAGGCTGATCTGTTTAATTATCTAGATAAAATTATAAACTGAATTTTAAATTAATTCTTTTACTATGAAAATATGAGGGGGCGGGGCCCCAGAGCCCCCCTGCACCAGCCGCCACTGCTTAATTGTAAATTACCGTACGCCTATAGTCGTTCGGTTATTTCTACAAAAATTTGTCGCAAATTTTATATCTGACTGAAACTATCTTCTTTTTGTACATGCACAATATACTCGTCTACAACTGCATAATGCACAATGTATCCGCAGTTACCCGATTAATTTCTTCTTGCAATAATATTTACTCGGGCGCCAATTTGTGTGACGACCCTTTCGACTAATTTGAATTATAATTTTAAATATGTGTACGCTTCAAATTTAGTGAAACTCCTTCAACTACAGAATACTTATCGGGGGCGGAGGTCGGCGGCCAGCAGCAATAAGTAACGTCATAGGGAGGAACCGGATTGTATTGTTTTCTGCTGGGTTAGTCTAGAGCGCCACTTTCCCTATATTTTACGTGAAGGAAACTCAATGTGAACCTTACCTTCGGTCTAAAGTGAAGAAAGTTAAATTCCAGGGGTCTGTTATATTTCTTATTATAAACAGCAAAGAGTAGTTTTCTCAGTGTAGTTTCAATTTAATTCAAAAACAAAATTATTTGTGTAACAAAACAGTATCAGGCTTTTTACTTGATCGTTATTATAAAATACACAGATTTCCTTAACTAGATTTATTTATTACAATAATTCTAAAATCTTTACAAATTATGTAGATTCTACCCAGTATTTATCATTTGAAAATATGTATGTTAGATATTAAACAAATAGATTCCCAACAATTCAAATTAAAAACCAAACGAATTTAAAATATTATTTCATTCGATACTAGAAATAAAGACAAAGTTCAGTAAATTAAATGTTTATAAATCCACAATTTAAATAAAAAATTAATATTTTTAAATAAAATGTACGGTTTCAGTTGATGTTATAGAAACAGACAAAATTAAATTGAATATATTTACAAATCAATCATAAACAGACTTATACAAAATATACGGTTTTAATCGGTGCTAGAAGCAAAAACAGTAAATTTATATCCGTCCCATGTGGTTTTGATAATGAAGCAAAAGTTATGGATTATACTTGTAGTAACCTGTTCCAAGATTTGATTTTTCGCGCAAATTTAAGTACGGGTTTGTTGTAATTTGTCTCTGGTTCTTCTTGATCCTGGCTGTTCCTGGGGGGATCAAGTTATGGTAGTCATTCCGGGTCAATAAGTAAGTGTCTAGATCGTCTGTATGCGTCTGTCACGTCAGGTACGTAGGAATAATTTAATGTGTTTTTTTGCCGGGTAACTCCACGCCGCGGAGGCGTAGTTTAGCTGCGGTTGAAGTACCACCTTTATTAGCGTTCGCTTATTCTTTAAACATAGGGTATTGCTCCCCTTCACTAAAGGAAGTAAAGGATAGAGCTTAGCCCTGGCGGTCCTCGCTCATGCTACTGTCTTCGCGTTTTCCACGTAAGTCGCCGGCCCATCGTCACGCCCAGGTATCGCGTATGTCGGCCCCAGGAAATAGTTTCCTGGAACAGTGTCAGTATATCTAGGTCGGTGAGAATTTTGCGTCTAGTAAAGAGTATGGCAGTGCTTTTGTTGGGGTTAATTTTGACTTTCCACCTGTTGCACCAGGTTTCAAGTTGGTATAAAGCGTCCTGTAACTGTGTGATAGCGTGCGTTGCATTTATGGATTGTGCTGTTATAGTCAGGTCGTCGGCGTATAGGTATGTATTTGTGTTGGGGGTGTGAGGTATGTCGGAGTTGTAAATAGTGTAGAGGTGTGGGAATAGATTGGAGTCCTGTGGGACACCGGCTTTGACAGGTTGTGGAAAGGGTATTTTGGATTTGGATGCGGAATTTTCGGTTGTGGAGGTAGGACTTAATGAGTTTGACAAAAGGATATGGGTATTGGTTGGTGAGCATTTACATCAGTAGGCCCTCATGCCAGACCATATCGAAGGCTTTTGCGACATCCAGGGAGACAGCTCCGGTGAACTGCCTCCAGTTGAATGCCCCCGTGACATGCTCGGTGAGGCGTAGAATTTGGAGTTCGGTGGAGTGGTTAGGGCGGAAGGCGAACTGTTGGTCAGGAATGACTCGCAGTCCATCGGAGTGGGTTTTTAGGCGGGAAAGGATGATTTTTTCTACCACTTTGCTCATAGCCGGGAGTAGGCTGATGGGCCGATTGTTGGAAGGGAAGGTATGGTCTTTGTTGGGTTTAGGGATGAGGATTATGTTTGCTGTTTTCCAGCACATAGAGAAGTGTCTAAGTTTGAGTATAGCGTTTCTTATGTTTAGTAGGGCCATGGGATCCTTGTGTGGTAGTCGTTTTAGTGTGATGTTGTGTATTTGGTCAAGTCCAGGGACTTTTCTGTTTTTTATATGTCTTAATATTTGTCTTGAGTTTGTCTGGTGTGGCAGCTTGTATAATATGTCATTGTTGGGCTCTCTGCTGACGCGTCGGGCCGCACGCTCAGCCGCCTCTTCGAAATTCCCGTGCTCGTCCGGCAGCTGGGGTAGTCTACATTGCAGTTCCAGGCTGTCGGCGAAAGCCTCGGCCTTTTAACTGGTTCGTGTAAACCACCCCCTGCTGCCGTGGATTGGCGGGAGTTTGCGTCTGGCAAGCAGTCACAGGGCGGTCCTTTGCGTTTTCCAGAGGCTTGTGGGTTTAGCTACTCCTGCCTGGACCAGCTTTCCTGGAGCAGCCCATTCAGGGCCGCTTTCACCCATCTGTTTAATATATGTAGGTCGTGTTTGTGATGAGGGAGTCGTATGCGTGTAGCAAGTTGTTTAAGGTGTTGTCTGTCGCGTATGAGTTGTTTAATGTCGTCGGCGAGCACGCCCCTGGAGTTTGTCAGTCGGGGGACAATTGTCTCTGTCGTTGTTAGTGTTACTGCGTTTTTAATGTCTGTCTCTAATGTCAGGATTACTGCCTCCAGGTCATGAGTGGTTTCAACGACGGGGAGCGAGGTGCTGCTTTGCATTTCTGCTCGGAAGCGCCCCCAGTCAGTGAACCTCCTCGTGGAGGTGCCCTCACATCCGATCCTCCGCCCCAAATCCAGCGTAACTGGATTATGGGCGGTAGACCCCTCATGCTCGGTGGATATTTGGGCAGTCAGCGGAATGGATTTTAGGACAGCTATGTCAAGTATGTCGGGGAGGCCGATGGATCCGTAAAAAGTCGGTTCTGTCGATCCGAATATGGTTATGTCATTGTCACGTATGTCAACGTAGTACAGCAGGGCCCGACCTGCTGCGGGCGTGGAATGATTATCCGAAAACTGTCGTATTTCCAGTTCCGACACTTCGAATTTCACCCCAGTTTTGAAAATTTCCGCCGTTGCGACCAATTCCTCCCGAACCTTCCAACCACAGCTCTGCACCCTGCCGTAGATGTCGCCCCAAGAAAGGAACTCGATCGCTCCAGCGGGAAGAGCGGGAACGGATGAGAAAATTACTCTCAGAACTCAGTGAAGTCAGTCTCTAAGCCGATCATCGGAATCTACTATTTAGGGGATAGTCAAGATGGAGGCAGACGAGCCAACTGGATATTCCCCTGTCGGCGAGCTGGTGACAATCATCCCTGCAGCGTTGATCTCCGAGCGAGTGGCCGAGCTGTGCGGACGTGTTTTCTGCAGTGAAGCAGTGAGTGTCTAGTGCAAGAAATAGCCAAGTTCCGTTTTTATTTAATATCTTTATTTTTTAGTGTTGTACATACTTCCTTCACAATTGTGACCCAGATAAATAACATAATAGACCAAAAGACACAAAACAAAACGCACGCCCTCGTTAGGGGAGCCTCTAATACGACGAATACACAATAACAAACATGACATACTTTGACCACGACTATGTAAACATCCACATGGACGACGACGCAATCAGCAAGAGGTCATCCTCAAGGGTATCTTTCACGTCCATAGCCTCCCAAAGCACCACGACAAACGCTGACCTATACGACAAACTACAACGAAAACACGTAAGCAAAACACTGAGAAGATAAATAAGCAAACTAACCGAACAAAATGACAGACAAAGCTTACAAATTCAGACACTAACAAAACAAATTGCCAACATGCAAATGAGACTAAAACAATCAAACGAAAACACAATATTACACAAATACAATCAATTATCAAATAAACATAAGACAAAACATTAAAGGCACACATTCCCGCTACCTCATACACACACAAACGCAAAAAGACAAAAACATCCAAATAAAACAAACCACAAAACACAATACATGGACCCAAAAACCTAAACCGACCACAAGCACACAACATAACACAAAACACACAAAACCAGACAACAAAAAACATTAACTACAACAAAGCCAAACTGACAAGACAGCGTAGCCATATATCCCAAACATCCATGTGGACCACAGACATTTTACAAAAACATTGACAAACAAGGGGGAGGAGTACCGCACCTTCACGCTCGGTAAAAAAAAACGGCGAGGGTGGTGATACGTGGAATTCCCATGGGAATTCCACCAAGTGAGGTCCAACTCGACCTCGCACAACAAGGCTTCCCTGGTACAATTGTGTACCGTATGGTTAACAAGCAAAGCCGACAGGATATACCACGGTTAGTTCAAGCCTAATTAAACCAGGAAGACATCCTCAAACTAACCTGCTGCTGCTCTCTAGTAGTCAGGCTAGAGAGACAAAGAAAGCAGCGGGTTCGCCATTATTCCATGGCTAGAAATTGGCCTCAATGATTTGGGATCGAGGGGGATTATCCCTCTTTATCCTGCCTCATCTCGTGTAGGCCTGGACAGCCTTCGTAGGTGGGCCCCATCCGTCGTCTACCCCGACCGCAAATGCGGCCGGTGTAGGCGCTTTGTGGGACCTCATTTTGTCCTGGCTGGGCCCCGCCGGCTAGGGCCCTTTCTTCTGGCGCTCTTCTTGCTTCGCCGGCTCGTCTGTGTAAACCCCGGGGGTTGTGTCATGTTTATGTGTGGTATGGTTGGGTAGGGCAGTGCGGCTATGCAGCCTGGGATGCGCTTTGCTAAGGTGGCCCTTAGGCTAGCGCGGGAGGGGAGGGGTAAGGAGGGTATGGGGGGGGGTGTATGTGTGTGTGTGTGTCGTTGTCTTCGTTTCTTGATCCTGGCTGTCTCTGAAACAGAAAAGGTTAGCGGGCAGGGGAGGGGGGGTGTCGTTGGGGTGGTCACCCAGGGTCAAAAAGTTGGTGTCTAGGTCTTTTGTGTTTGTCGGTCACGTCGGGTACGTAGTCAACGGCTTGCCTGAGGAGGGGATTGTCATATCTAGCGGCTACGTCAAACCGTTTTTCCGCGTTTTGTCTTATTGTCTGTGTAGCGTTTGTGTATTGTAAGTCTCGTAATATGTCAGAGTTTCTTACGTACCAGGGCGCGTCGGTGGCCATGCAGAGGGCTATGTTTTCCACAGCCTGTCATGACTTTAAGCGGCTTTTTGCCGGGTGACCCCACGCCGTGGAAGCGTAGGTTAGCTGCGGTTGAAGTACCACCTTGATAAGCGTTCGCTTATTCCTTAAACTGAGGGTGTTTCCACCTTTGAGTAAGGGATAGAGCCTAGCCCTAGTGGTCTTCGCTCGCGCCACCGTCTCCACGATGTGCGGTTTTCACGTGAGACGCTGGTCCATCGTCACGCCCAGGTATCGTGTTTGTCGATTCCAGGAGATAGGTTCCTGGGATAGTGTCAGTCTGTCGAGGTTTTGTGGGATTTTTCGTTTGGTAAAAAGGATAGCCGAACTTTTGTTGGGATTAATTTTGACTTTCCACCTGTTGCACCAGGTTTCAAGTTGGTCTAAGGAGTTTTGGAGGAGGGAGACGGAATATCTAGGATCTACGGATTGGGATGTGATTGTCAGGTCGTCGGCGTATAAGTATATGTTGGTGTTGGATGGATGTGGGAAGCAGCGGGTTGTCACTCAGTGACACCGCTGTCAGCGATTCGGCCACGGGCTGACTCGCTGCACAGCGTGCGTGAAATGCGGCTAAAGCCATAGCACACACGAGTGAAAAAAGTCAAAAAACACCTCTGCTAAGAGTACAGACTGCTACATCGGGTGCCCGAAGTACCTTAAAACAAAACAGACAAAGACTACAACACAGAACAAACAAAACAAGACACCAGAAAACACATAAACAACTACTACTACCCACCCTAATCTCTACCCCCTGACCATCCTACATCGACAAAACAAAAAGGACTCCCCCAAAACACAACAACGAAATCCACCAAACAAACAGATACAAAACAACGCTTCACCAAACACAAACACGACACCCCACAGCCGGGCGCGCTGGCCCTGATTGACGCAATGATGCGCCTTCAGGACTTCTGCGTCCAGTTGACGACCATAATGTCGAACTTGTAAAAATTATTCAACTTCTAATGGGTCGTCAGCTTACCCAACCCTCCTCGCTGAGAATTTCGTCCCAGAACCTTGACGGGTTGCGGAGCAGAAATTTGGAACTGATGTATCGGCTAGACATAAACGTGACGGCCATCCAGGAAACCAAACTCAGCGAGAACTCTGAGTCTCCATCCCCGACTATAACATTTACAGACAAGACAGAGACCAGAAAGGGGGTGGCGTTGCACTCATAGTAAAGAAGTGCATCGACCACTATCCGCTACAGCGGCTCCAAACTCAAAACATCGAGGCCGTGGCGATAGCGGTGAGATCGCCGTGGCATGGCAACGTTGCGGTGGTATCCTGTTACCCCCCGAGCTGTTATTGATGACACAAATGATTTAGGATCGAGTTCGATTCTCCCTCATCGCTATAGACCTGGACAGCCTCGTGAAGGTAGGCCCCATCCGTCGTCGACTCCGACCTCTTGTCCTGGCTGACCCCCCCCCCCGCTTCTGGCGCTCTTCTTGTTTTATCGCTTCTTTTTTTGCCGGCTTGTCTAACCTCCCCGAGGGGTTGTCATCGTCGCCAGCGCGTATGCCGATGCTACTCGCGCTCTGGGGGTGGGTTTTTGGAAGTTGCGCAGTAGCTAAGAATGCACGCGGCAATCGAGCCAAATGGCTCGGTGGCGGGGCGGGGTGTTGTCTTTTCTTTGCTGATTTTGGTCCGGGCTGTTCCTAAAACTTATAAGGGTTAGCGTGGTTGGGTAGGGACATAGCCCTACACATGGCCACCGCCTCGCCATGATACGTAAGAAACGCAGACATTCTACGCGTCTTACAATACACAAATGCCACCCAGACAATACGAATAAATGACGCTGCTGCGAGACATGAAAATCCCCTCCTCAGGCAAGCCGCTGACTACATACCCAACGCGGCCGATAAACCTCTAAGTTTCAGGAATAGCCAGGACCAAGAATGCAAGAAGAGACAAATGACAAAAACCTGTCCCCGCGGAACAACTCCGTGCTACCATAACCTACCCTTCTCCGCAGCAGTCCACCGAGCCATTTGGCTCGATTGCCGCGTGCATCTTTAGCTATAACACTACTTCCAAAAACCCACCCCCGGGGCACCGTTACACGCGCCCGCGACGATGACTACCTCCGGGGGGTCAGACAAGTTGGCAGAAGAGGTCCCCTGCCGGCGGGGGTCGGCCAGGACAAGAGAAAATCCCACAAAGCACCTTGGATGGAGCCCACCATCACGAGACTGTCCAGGCCTACAGCGATGTGGCAGGGCAAAGAGGGACAGTCCGCATCGGTCCCAAATCATTTAAGCCACCAACACCACCAAAAATAACGGCATGTGCAGCATTGATCAAGTGGGACCCAGATCAAATCGTGAAATCCGAACCAAGTCACACAGTAACCTCTAATGCGTTACCGAGCGTGAGCGAAGCGGCAACTTAACCGATGGCGGCAACCAATCAAGTCGTTTCACGACAGAACTAAGAATTGATAACCGAGTGTCAGTTAGATTTACAGTTTTATTATAATTTTAAGTCGACAGTACACTTTATCATACTTACATACACTTTATCCAAAACTCAATAGTTAAGGAGTTATGGGCAATATTAAATTTAACAGTAAATAAATCTGGTAAAGTAAATACCATGTTGAATAAAGGAATGTAATGTTTTATTAATTACGAATTTTTTATTGCTAACAGAAATTTAATTAAAGGTTTGGTTGTAAATGTCCCCCGCTGTCTCACAACACATTTTTGCTCTTCTAATAAATCGAAGACGTAGCTCTCGGAAGAGTATCTGGGTCATCTCGTATGAATGCAGCTGTAGCCATATTTTGAATTAGCTCATCTCTGGTTTGTGGTTTATTTGAATACACTAGACATTCCATGTGTCCCCAAAGATAATAGTCAAGAAGCGTTAGGCCTGGCGACTTCGGAGGCCAGAGAACTGGACCTCCTCTTCCAATCCACCGGTTAGCAAAGTTGTTATTTAGATATTCTCTCACATTTACACCAAAATACGGTGGTGTGCCATCGTGCTGAACCCACATATTAACTCTATTCTGAAGTGAAACATCCTCCAACACATTTTGTACAAAATGTAGATAATGCTTGAATGTTAAAAACGTTTTTGAAATACGAATGGCTTAATAAGGCTATTATAACACCAAATATTCACCGGAAAGCGATGTTAAAAATGCGTTTCCTTGATTACCAAAGGGTTTTCTAATGCCCATTAGTGTGAATTTCTGATATTCGTAATTCCATCTCTATTAAACGTGGGTTAATCCGTAAACATAATTTGTTCACAAAGCTGTGGGTGTGCAATCAACCAACGACAAAAGTCAACACGCGCCGCATAGTCTGGTGATTGTAAATGTTGAACAGATTGTATGTGATTGGGTACAAACCAAAGTTGTATAATGTTCTCCAAATTTTCATTCGATTAACATGAACACGATTAGAAATTCTTCGTATACCAGTAGAGGGACTATTTTCGATCATATTAAGAATAGCTTCTTTTTCGGCAAGTTCTTGCTGTACGGGATGTTCTGCAGTAGCTTTAAGAAACATACCTGTTTCTATCAACTGACGATGCACATTTATGAACACTTAGGTATTTTTCGGTCAGGAAACCTCCGATGATATTCTCGCTCGCATTTCCGTCACAGTATCCGTAAATAAAGTGAATATCGGCATATTCTTGATTTTGAAAACGTAGCCATGTCAAATTAATATTAAAATTACAACGTCAAAGAATAAACACTGTCACCATAACAATATGACAAAACAATTACATGGCCTACCAGATTTATTTACTGTTCAATTTAATATAGCCCGTAACTACTTAACTATTGAGTTTTGGACAAAGTGTACAATCACTTTCGACTTACAATTGTCCAAGGAATACGACCTTCAGCTACGGCCATCGAGTCACGGGACACCATGTTTAGCTTAATAAATTATAGTTTTGTGTAGAATTATTTAAATTTACTTTTCAAATACATTTAAAAAATATATATATTTGAATGTTCTTTTGTTTCCAATAAATACAAAAATATTTAAAAAATTATAAACAATATGTGTATGGATAATAAAATATTTCAAATTCTTTCTGTTTACGAGTCATTCTGTATAAGCGAATGGTATTTGATAACCACCAAGAATTATAGATATTCAAATTCTTCTGATTCATTCGATATGCTAAATCAGCAGTTGATTTAAATTCATTTGAATATTTCCCACACTCAAGAACTCACATCTCGAATGACTTTTTCCAGGTAGCTTGATAACTATCGACAACTAAAAGTATTCGAGTGTTTTCAGCAAGTACTCGAGAACAAGAACATTTAAAAATCGAATACCACTCGATTTTTCATTCAAGATCTCCCATCACTAGTGGTCAGAGAGGACGAAAGAATGCGAAGTTAATACGTTACAAAAAACGCCGTTAACTTTGATAAAAATAAAGTAATTTTAAGAAAATACTGTGTGCGTGTGGGCGCGCGCGCGTGTGTGTGCGGGTGTGCGTGTGGGTGTGCGTGTGTGTCTTCCTCATTTTATCTCTTACATACTAAATCTACTTTTGCATTTATTATCGGGTAGCGGTAAGAAGGCGTCTAGAATACGAAGTAGTCGGTCCAGTGGCGGCTCGTGAATGAGGACTCTGGGACTTCGCCCCCCCCCCAGATATTTTCAAACTGTAAACTTAAAATAATTTATTTATTTAAACTAATAAAAAATCTAAATACCATGCATTCAATATGTCTTAGATGTTAGGTTGGTTGCATATAGTGCATGTACTCCGTGAACGTAGCTCAGTTTAATGCTATCTGCCATCTATGATCGTACCAAATAGTTATCTTTGACCGCGCGCGCAATCCCCACTCCATCGCGGACGCTGAAATCCGAGTCCATCATGCAAGCAGTGCAAGCTTATTTCTACATAATATGATGCGACAAATTGGCACGTGGAGGGAATAGGCGACGATAGGCTCCCGCGCTTTGTTTTGGATTCCATATGTGGCACTTGTGGCAGTAATCCGTATCACTGAAGTGTGGTTATGCGAGTTTTGTTTTTGCTTTAGCGCTTTTTAAGAATATATTTTATAAGTTTGAGTTTAAAATGAGGATTTGTGAAATAAAAAAACTTGTTATTAGTAATTTAAGTTTAGAGGAAAAAGTCGAATTGAAAAATAACGGACGTCCAACGCCAGTGTTGAATTTAGTTCAGGTGCAGAAAGAGTGCAAAAAGTGGGCCGGCTTTCGCAAATTTGATAAAAACATTTATGATAAGACCCTGTGGTTGTGTGGTTGTGACCAAACAAATAGATTTTTTTGTTTTGTATGTTTATTTTTTGGAGGAGGCGAAGAAAACTGGACGAAAACTTGAGTTTCTGACTTGAAACATATACCGGACAAAATTAAGAAACATGAAAATTCTCCTAAACACAAAAATAACTTGGTGAGTTTTTTACTTTTAGGAAGAGAAAATATTGCTTCTTGTTTAAGTAGTGCTTATGCAGAACAAATAAATAGTCATAACGAAACAGTTAAGAAAAATCTATTGCTTCTTTCAAAAATTATAGATATCTTAAAAGTATGAAAAAAGTGACTCGGTAATAAAGGGGTATTTTTAGAACTGATAAGACTATAGTGCAACAATTGATCCAGTTTTAGATAAACATCATAGTGATGCCCATCTTTTTAAAGGAACTAATCTACATAATTATATCCCGGTCAACGCAATAATATCTGACCAAGTTAGCACTTACTTAATTTTTAATAATGTAATATTTTTTTAAATTTTAATATTTCGACAATACAATTTTCACCAAAAAATGTTGACTTGTTTCTGTTCATTTGTGTGGTCACAGTTTGTTTTATTAATTAATATTAATCTTTTTCAAAGTGAATGTTTATAAGTTTATTATTGTTATGCTTTCTCAACATGCCATCTTCATTGTGAACCTCGCATTTCAACTCCTGAAGAAGAGAATGATTTTCTCGAAAGCTTGAGCAGAAATAAAGAGTTTTCAACCTCTATTGTTTTTCCCAAGACTATATTACCCAATAATTTAACCAGAAATTTTGTTTCTTAACTAGCTAGTCGCTAATACTTAACAACTATATATATATAGAGCGAGCGTTCAAATAAAAACGTGGTCGAAGTTGACTCTGACACATTGGACGTAGGGAGTAGCTTATAGCGACCAACTTAACCTCATTTCTCAACGAGCTGTATAGCAGCTGTCAGTTTCAATAACGTTAATGACTATATAACTTTATTTTAAAGAATAATCGTGATAACAATAACAAACAATTAAAGGAGCTGCGGAAAGTGTCCCCCTCCTTGTTATAACAATAAATTAAAGCAGCTGCTGAAAGTGTCCCCCTCCTTGTTCCAAGCACTTTTCACACCTGTTCCTCAAAGAATTAAAGACATTTTCTAAGATGCTCGGGGTATTGTTAATTTCACGAATCTTGTCTATAAGTCGAGCCTGCAGATGGTTTAAATCAGGAATAGGCAGTTCAAAAATAGTGTTTTTAAGGTAAGGCCACAAAAAGAAATCA
>NW_019417598.1:44917-46910 GCF_000390285.2 Anoplophora glabripennis
TTTTTTTGAAAATTTTATATCTTTTGAACAAGTAATCAAAAAAATCTGAAAATTTACCAGAAAGGCTTTTTTGAGGGGTACTAAAAAATATAAAAAAATTAAGGAAATCGAAAATTTAAATTTTTCGAACCGTCCGATTTGGCGTGGAACGCCCCATATATATATATATATATATTGTTATGTTATGAATAAATTAGAGATTTGAATGTTAAGTTATGGAAACTGATACTAAGAAAAGTAACACATAAATAAAATTTGAAATATAGGATATATTGAAAAATAGTAGGTAAACAGCATTATAGTTACTATCATACAAAAAGTAAATAAGAGATGTATTTCAGTAATTTAGATATCAAAATTTGTAATTGTTCGAAATTTTCTGACGAAACGACACAGCTGTCAAAATTAGAACATAATTAGAATTTGCACATTCGAGAAATTATGCAAATGAACTCATGTTATACAATTAAGTAGCACAGAACACTAAAGAACTATCCTACCATGTTAATAATCCAATATAAGTTCTGGCATGAGGACATTTAATCGATATTGTAAAATCTTGACAGAACTGTGGCGGCAGAAAAAGGTATTTCACATATATGTTTGAAACATGCCATAAAACTAGTAGATAAATGAAATGTAGAGTACCTGAATGTAGAATTTATATGTGGAATCAATCTTATACGTTGTTGAAATCATTTATGTAACATATTATCATTGACAGTTATTGTTCCGTCAGAATCTTGAAAATTTCTTTGTGTAAAAATGTTTCTGGACTACAAAATCATATGTATAGTGTGTAAGAGACCCTTGGCATTCCATTTAATATGTGTAATATCCAATCAAAGGCCAATTTGTTGTTTAGACTGCATAAATGTTCCTCGGAACGGGGTGTTGAAAACTTTTGCTTGTTTGTACCTAAAAAAATGCATATGGACGGTGTAAAAAATGTTGTATAGACAGTGTTAAAGACATAGAAAAGACAGACAAGCTGAAATTTAGTCTATGCACCGAAATAATAGTGAATTTTGGTAAAACGTGCAACATTTCAATATGACATACAACTTAACCTAGCAAGGTGTATGTAGTGTCAAAAGACTCAGGAAAATGCATAAAATCCAAATATGAACAGTTGATGTATCCCAAATTTAGTTAAAATCTAGAATATGTAAAAATAAAATTCCAAAATTACAATTTATTTGTTGTCATAGAAACATTCAATTGTCATGGACTTCCTATTTAACCACTGTTCGGGATTTAGGAGGCCAGTTTGCCATTTTCATCTAATGGTGTCACATCGAAAGTTTTGCTCCTGAAAAACAAATGAAAATTGTTTATTTCAACAAAATAAAAAATTGTTCACGTACTTACGTAGTCAACTGGTGGAAGAAACGTTAAAAAACCGAATGTGACATTTATAGAAATTACATTTGACCGAAAGTATCTAAGTTAAACACAACAAATACCCGAAACATCAACAACAAATTGATCTTGAGTATATTTGGAAAACGTTTAATGTAAAATAGTGCAACAAGTGAAAATAAAAACAAGTGCAGTGTGTGTTCACTGGGAAAGGTTGTGCCGGTACGAGAGGATTTCAGCAGCTTCTGCGAGGAATACGAACTCAACGAGGGACCCCGGCAACATTCCATGGAATGCAGCGCGACTACCTCAATTTGAGGGATATAATTATTATGTAAGTTCTTACGGGTTCATAGTGTGGCCAACTAAAACAACAGAACATCGGTCCACAGTAGGTCTATTATATGTTATAAATGAACGTGCAGAAATAAACCCCTCGAAATGAATGTTTACAATGCTGCGGTTAACCTCACAGTCAGCCATACCTTGTGTTTATTTCAAATTTAACCTTGACTCTTCTTCTTCTAAGAAGCCAGCCTTCAGCTGAGAAACCACTGTCTAACAAAAGTCTGGCAGAAATGTGACGGATGTTCTATGTTTTTTTCTCGGGGAGATATAAAAACTTCTGGTT
>NW_019417598.1:47946-54145 GCF_000390285.2 Anoplophora glabripennis
GGAGATCTGGGCGGCCATGACTGCGTTCCTCCGCGGCCTATCCACCGATCGCGATAGTTGTGATTTAAAAATTCACGCACCCGTAAGCTAAAATGTGGAGGCGCACCATCGTGCATTAGCCACATCTGGTTTCTTAATAAAAGAGGAAGGTCTTCAAGCATTGGCGGCAGATCTTCTTCAAGAAAGTGTAAATACGATTGTCCATCTAATCTTCTTGGGAGAAAAAATGGGCCTATCAAATAATCGTCAATAATACCAGCCCAAACATTTATTGAAAACTGTTCTTGATGATTTGATTCAACAATTGCAAAAGGGTTTTCATCCGCCCACAAATGGTTATTATGGAAATTTCGTATTGAGTTTCGAGAAAAACTAGCTTCATCGGTAAAAAGAATGTACCTGTCAAATAACGGATTTTCCAGCAGCTTTTGAAGAAACCACTCACAGAAATTAATGCGCAACGGGAAATCTCTAGGGAGTAATGCCTGGACTCTTTCAATGTGATATGGATATAACAAATTTTCGATAAGAATTTTCCAAACAAGTACGTGTGAAACATTAAATGTTGCCGCGATTTTCCTCGTGCTAGTTTTGGGGTTCTCCTCAATTTCATGTAAAATTCCTTCTTCAAGTTCCGGTGTTCTTAATGTTTCAGGGACTCCTTTAGCACTGTGGTCTACTTTTAAATTTCCGGTTTCGTGAAAACGTCTATGAATCCCAGAAAATGTTCTCGGATCGGGTAGTACGCGATTTGGATACCGCTCTTGGTATATCCTCCTGGCTTCGTATGCATTTCCGTCGGCAACCCCATAAGTAAAATGCATGTCAGCTAATTCACCGATTGTAAAATTTACCATTTTATGAGATTTTACCTCCTACTCTAATAATTTTTTAATAATGAAAAATCAATGTCAACATTATTGCGAAAAGAAGCGTAAAAAATTATGACACTTTACCCAGCCTACTAATTTTGACGCGCTTTGAAAGAAGAAAAGTATAATTATTATGCCAGTACAATTTTATCCTCTAACAATAAAAGTAATACCGTATGGATGTTATCCGAACACCCTGTATATATATTTTCACATTATTCATATATTGCTTTATAACAATTCTTTACTTATAAGTTTCTATTATTATTCTGCTGACAATGGAAAATCGCCTGCTGAGTTGCTAGCTGATAATAAATAGTATAAATACCCAACCAGCCGCTCAGAAGGACGATTATAGATTCAACTTCGCCCAACGCTGTAATTAAGACAAATAAAAGTGTTATCTTCAAAAATTGTTATAATTTCAAGTTATCTACGGTTAGTGCTGTCGAAATTCATCGAATCAGAACTGCTAGGGGTTGGTCAACTAGCCGCAGCTTCCTGTAGACAACGACCCAATAACTTGTATATGTAGGTTATACTGTTTTTTACATTGTTTTAATAACACTTTATTATTTATTTATATTATTGCTTTTAATATGTGTAAGTTAATTGACTTTCTGAGGGGTAGGCTAATTATCAGTTATCTGTGTCTAGTCCTTTTGTGTATAGATTGTATGTTGTCTTATAACTATGCACAATAAATGTTTTTTACCTTTACCTTTACCTTTACCTTTACCTTTACCTAAGGTGATATAAAGGAGGAGATTGAAATTCACATTTTATTTTTTTTAACATGAGGAATGCTAGAGACACGAAACTTGGTATGAGCATCCTACTAATAAAGAGATAACTTTTCAATATTTTTTCGATCATGGGCGTATTTTATAAAGGAGTGAAAGAGTCAACCCCATTGCAATATTTTTCATATGAAGCAAATTATTTATTTAAAAATATTTGTTGGGAAGACTGATTTATTGCGCAACTTTTATACCTCTCGTAATTTTTCGATAAAACCGATAGTTTTCTAGTAAAAAAATTAGATGCGTCATCGTTCACTAAAGGGGTAATTGCGGAAATTTGTAAAAATAAAGTGGATGTCATAACAAATAAATTGTTATTTAATAATATTAATAAGCTGGTAATTTAATAATAATAATTTGCTATTAATTAATGAAAAATGTTTGATAACTTATGACTACGCGACATGTATTAGGTAAAGTTATTTATCTAAAATAAAATTTAATACAAACGAAAAATAAGAAATGCAAAATTAAATTGCCGAAGTTATTTTGTGAAAAAAAGTTCATGTAAACGTAGGTAGAAATATGCTTCGTTTCCAAGATACAGAGTGTTTAAATTTAAATTTTTTATTTATTTTTATTAATTATTTCATAAAGATATCGACTCGAATTTTGAAATATGCTTTGGAGGGATAAATGTGCATTTTTTGGGATGATCCGAATATTTCTATGGCATCAGTGGTATTCGTGCGAGAATGCCACAACCTTTTTTGATTAAAAAACTTGTACACCACTGACTTTTCCCGTTTTGATATATTTTTAGAAATCCGCCATCAATTCTGAATGAAATTGGTCTCCAATTTTTTTCATAGATTGCACCGTTTTTGAGAAAAAAAACATATTTTATATTTTATTGCAAGTTGTATATTTTTTATTTCTATTGATGCATTATCTAGTAGGTTGCTGTCAATATTTCTACATTAAATCAACCATCAAATTTCGAGTCAATATCTTTAAAACTGAAATAATTAATAAAATTAAATAAAAAATTAAAATTTAAACATTCTGTATCTCGGAAACGAAGCACAACCTACGTTTATACGAACTTTTTTTCACAACATAACTTCGGCGGCCACCCCCTAAAATATTTCGCATTTATTTACAAACACCCTGTAATCAAGATCTTAAACCCCCGCACTGGGTGGACAGGCTGTATAGAAATATACGAGCTATTTTACTTGAAAAAATTTAAGTTACATTTGCTTCTACATTTTTTGCCATTTATTTGATTATTTTGTGTCCAAATAAAGGTAGTACAATGAAGGGCAACTTAAAGTCCCCACTAGTTGGATCGCTCTCATTCTATCGTGCCCAACCACAAATAATTAAGGAATGTTTCGGACTGGGAGTGCGGTATGGAGATATACTACACCGTGGCACCAAAAACTCTGATATATTCGATAGGGTAAATAATTAATCTGATACCAGTTGCATTTGATATTTTTTAAAATATTATTTTATTAATGATATGTAATGTATTGTAACATTTCTTGGTTAGTTAAATAATTATATTGAAGATTTTTTTAAAAATAAAATGTTATAAACCGTTTACTATTTTAACCATTGTTCACTACATCCACATACCTGCATATTTAGTGTTTTCCTGTATTAGAGATATTCATTTATAAATGTTGTCTTAAATCAATACATACAGGGTGGACTAATAGTGATTATATTACTCCCATGTCATATAGATAGAAAATACATATTTTATTAGGGCATCGAGCGGTGCCTTAAAGAGGACATTTTAAAAATATTATGAAGTATACGGAGCGTTTTGGAAAGATGTATCAAACATGATTTATAAATAGGATGACCCGTTTTTTATATTTCATATATACAAAATATTTCAGACAAAATAACTAATGTTTTCAAAAATGAATAAAATATATAAATTGCAAATGAAAATGTAAAATTAATAAATAATATTATACACTATAAACGTAAAAGATAAAGATAATTTTCTTAATTTTTTTTCTTGTAATAATAATTAATTGTTGATTACTGTATGTAGACCAAATATCTCAACATCTTAATTCAATTATCATATATCTCTATCACATACTATACTAATCAATCAGTATGATTTATGAATGAATTACGTATGGCAATTTTTAAATACTTACCTCCACCCTAGGAAAAGTCGCTAAGAATATGGCGAATCCTTCGAGCAGATACTACTGGAGGCATGCCATTGCGAAAATTGTGGCTGAGTGTGCGAGAGAGACAAAAAGTACCTCAGTACAAGCGGTCTCACTCTAGCACGCCGCGATTGGTTGGAAATGAATGCTCCAACCAATCGCGGCGTGCTAGAGTGAGACAGCGTGTCTGAGATACTGTCTGTCTCTCAGCCACACTTTTCGCAATGGCATGCTACTTCCAGTAGTATAGTAACCTGTTCATTGTCGTGATTTTAATTTAATACTTTTAATTATTATACATTAATGTCTGATTCATTATTGTAATAAAGAGATTGTTAAATATGTAGTAGTGTTACACGTAAACTAACTTTTTGTTATTAAGAGAAGTTACATTTTTTGGTTAAATACAGGTTTAGTTATTTGAATTCCAGCAGAAATAATTTAGATTATATATCGGTCTGAATTTTATAAATTTTGTTCAAAAACTTACGAAAGCGTATTTATTTTCTAAACATATTTTAAAATGTAAGTCTACTATAATTTTTATTTTAATATTATTAACTATTTATTGGGTATAGTATTACTTATAAATAAATAATCACTAATAAAATACTCAAGAACAAGATAACTAAACTAAACAACTACTCGACATCATAAAATAAGGTTTTTAATATATAAAGCTGGGTAAATTGTTTATTGTTGCTGATATTAACAAAAATAGACATGCATTGCACCGATCAGGAAAAGGCTAGAATAATTGATGCTCTTTGACAGCAGGGAGATTCAGTTCGTAACATGAAATCACCTACGTCTCTTTGTTCCCGACACGGCTTTTCTTATAACGTTAATTGTTAATTTACTGTTTGACGTATACGGACCGGGATTTTAGAGACCATAATTAAACAAAGGGTTAAACTTTTATTTTCAGAAATTTTACATTGATAGTTCATGTAAGTAATAAACGCGCTAGCAGAGTAAAATATAACATTAATGAACAGTCTGCACGTGGCAGCGCTAGGCCCGCGCATGCGCGTGAACATCGTTCTCTTAGCGTGCTTGATTTTTAACTTGAACGTTTCAAATTCGGTTAAAAAATCTTGCGCGCGACGAAGGTGGCGTTCACGTGCGTGCACGGACCAGGCGCTCCTTCTCCCGCGTACTTTAACTTTACTGCTGCTAGCGCGTTTGTTACATGAACTATTAATGTAAAACTTTCTGAAAATAAAAGTTTTATCCTTTCTTTAATTGTCTCTAAAATCCCGATCCGATACGTCCAATAGTTTAACAGTTACATAAAAAAATAAAGCTATCTTGAGAACAAAGAGGCGTAGGTGATTTTTCTTTTTTTTTAAATTACCATAAAAATAAGCTCTATTTAACGCAAAAAGAACGAATTCCAGAGCGACCTTTGCCTAACCCTGGGGTCAATTTGATTATACCGCTGTTTTTCACATCCTACTTTGTTAGTTATAAAAGGCAACTTAATGACAATTTTTTGAAATTTTTCTTTTTCGATACGTTTCTTTTGATCAAATAGAACCTATATCTACGATATTAACTTCTTAAAATTAACGTTTAATTAAACAATTAATTGCAAAAAAAAACGAACGAAGTTAATTAACAAATACCTGGAGCAACAATTTCATTCACGGTCAATCGAATTGGCCCTAGGCACATATGTTGATCTTTGGATTGACCGCCTTTTCCATAAATTTTATCAACATCCATCTATTTTTGCAATAATAATGCTTAATTTTCGAAAACTTATTTTTCCGCGTTCGGCTTTTTTTACAGTTAACAAATTAGTGAAATATGGTTTTAGATACCTTAACTAAATTATAGGTAATTTAATTGCCTAAATGCCGCCAACATAGAATAACTATTTTTCCGATATGTCGTCTAGATTTTCATGGGTAGTAAAAAAAGTGAAAAAACACGTAATTTTGCAACTTATTTACTTATTTGTAATTTGTCAACTTAACGTCACTTCTATCGAGTTACTTTTTTGATATTATCATACCCTTGTCCTCCATAAAATGCAATAAATAAATACCTGCTATTCCTACTAATATTTTTTAGTAAATTTTCAGGTTTTGTGATATAATTCCACTGGAGTAAAGAGTAATTATTTAAGCCTTTCCCTGATCGGTACAATGTATGTCTGTTTTGTGTTAATAACAACAAACAATTTAAATTATAAAAAAAAACTCAATCTTGACAGAAACACGCGTAATAGACAAATACGTAGGTATTGTCTAATGGCTAATAAATGGTAATGGTAGTAGCATTTAGAACGCATGCGTGAATTTCAGTTGTTCCCGCAGATGCTTCGCCCGATTTTTTTGCTATTGCTCGTAAAAAGCACTGAGTTTATTTGTAAACA
>NW_019417598.1:55435-60115 GCF_000390285.2 Anoplophora glabripennis
TTTTTATCTTCTATTACTTACAGTCAATATTTAAATACTACATACATTTCACCCTCTCTTTATAATTTATCTAATGAGTGTTGGTTTTTATGTCATTATTTCTGTAATGAAATTGAAATGGTTATGAAATGAAATTTAAATTATTTGAACTCTTGGAGTTTTGTAACTTCAATATTAAATTTTATTTAAAGTGAAACAGAGTTAATTTCTTTGCAGCCATAATAGTCACATTTGGTCAGATGAAAACCCGCACAGTACTCGTCGGTTTAGCTTTCAGAGATTCGGTTTCAATGTATGGGCAGGAGTATATGGCGATCGTTTAATTGGACCGCATTTTTGCTCGCGATGCCCGTGGATTTTTAGACGATCAATGTCCCAATCGGTGAATTGGGAGAGGAGGGCCTATAAGATGGCCAACGCGCTCGCCGGATCTAAATCCTATGGACTTTTGTATATGAGGTTATATGAAACCTGTCGTGTGGCACATCGAGTTAGAGAACGTAGAGCAGTTGCGGCATCGTATCGAAGATGCCGCTTAAGAAATACGTAACATCCCTGGTTTATTCCATCGCATCCGCCGCTCATCTATTCAACGTGTAGGTACCCTTGTGCATAGACGGTAACGTAATGTATTTGAACATTTGCTGTAAGCCCGAAGGCTTTTTTGAGATACAAGATAAGCAAAAAATTTTAATTGATAAAAATAGAAAAAAATGATTTAAAATTTCAGTAACGAAAAGAAAATTTTTTAGCTACTACTAAAATTAAATGAATGTGAAAAATTTAAATAACTCGAAAACCAAATATTTTCTAGAAAAATATTAAGAGAAATAATTTAAGTTTAATTAATTTAAGTAGATTTATGAACAATAAAATTTTTAACACCCTGTATGTCAAACTGACTCGGTTTTTTTATCAACACCGTAAATAAACTTTATGATTTGTGCTGGGAAAGTCTATCTAATAGAGATTTTAACCAACCTGTATTTGATAAAACAATAGATAGATTACATTTTAATAGTGCTAAAGGTATGTAAGAATGCAAAAACAAAAATGTTTTTTATTAACCAGCTGGATTAAAAAATCTCGAAGTAAATCAACATCAGCGAGAGAGAAAAAACATTAAACCAGTACCAAATAGTAAGATAAGGAATAATGGCTAGCATTTTCATTACACGAGGACAGTAGAATAAGTTATTTTTTTATCATACAATCAATTTTCTCTAAAAATTTTTCTTTACAAAGTTCGACATTTTTTCTAGAAATCTACCCAGAAGCTTATTGCTGAAGGGTACATGTTACTACAAAGAAATGGCTTTTACGTTTTTTTGTGTAAGTTGCTAGATTTTCTCCATTGCAGGGCCCGTCGTTTGTACCAATTCAATACACAGTTAAATATGCTGGCTTGATACAGGAACCCATGTCGCGTAGGGGTCTATCTTAAACGATTACCTAAGGGTAATCATTGGATTTTTCCTTGCCAACGAAAAAAGGTTCCATGCAAACACGAAAACTTAAATCCGTTCGCGAGCGCGAAAGACCTTCGAGCTATCGAAAACGTTCAGCTGTCTTGTTAGGTACCTATTTCTCTTAAGTATTGAACCTTCCATATTTTTTGTTCTCTATTGATGTAAATGAAGCTAACAAAATTATAGTTGAATCATAATTTTTAGTCATTCTAAGAATGTCGATAAATTATGAATAGTCAACCTGTAAAACCAATAAAAATTACAGAGCAGTGAAGTTATAGAAAACAAATAGACAAACTCTGAATACATATACAGGGTGTTTCAGGATTAAGTCGACAAACTTTAAGGAGATATTCCTCATAAAAAAATAAGAAAAAATCAAGTATAATTTTTTTCCAGAGACGCTTCAATTTCGAAATATAGGGCGTTAAAGATTTTTAAAAAAATCGAATTTTTTAAATAACTTCTAAATGAAGAAGGCTATATAAGCCAAATTTGGCATGACATATCTTCTTATAAGATACCATTTTTCCATAGAAGTAGAAGTCCCGCAAGCAACTAGTGGCGGAGTTATGGGGACTCAGACTCATTAAATTATAAAAAAAATTAATACGGTCTTACTGAAAATAAAAAATGATGCTGTTTTTAGATAGAACAGTTTGTTATTGACAAAAAGTGTACATTTAGTTTTTTTCCTAACTCTTATAGTTTCATGGCAAAATTGATTTTTTGGAAGGGTGCTTCTGGATTCTGTCGATAAACTTTAGGAAGACGTTCCTCATAAAACCTAAAAAAATATAGTACCTATTAAAATTGGTCTTAGTCTCGAGTATGTGTGAGTCAAATAAGCCTTTTTGTCTCCCCTTCCTTTGGGTTTAACCAATAGTATTAAAATTATTTAGGAGATGCTTCGTTTTTGAGATATCGGGTGTTTTTTTTTAAAAAAAAAAATGATGATGAAAACAATAGAAATATTTAAGTACCTAACATCTAATGTGACTATGTCGTAATGCGACAACGTAACGACCCTTGCAATACTCCTAAATTTTTTCAGGCGGTTTGTAGTCACTTCATTTACTTGTGTTGTGTACTTTTAAATAAAATAAGATGGCAAACAATACATGAAAATTTATTTGTAAATTGAAACAACCAAAAAATTACCAATTAATATTATACCTAGACAAAGCGAAAAGTGAATCAAAATGAAATGATTTAAAAAATATTTTGTTCAACATGGGCGCCTCCGGACTGTAGACAAGCACGACATCTTCTAATTATGGAGGTAGTGGCCGATCGACACTGAATTGGAGTTAATTCTCGACACGCTTGGACTATTAGCTGTCTTAGATCTTCTAGGATATCAACTGGCACCTCGTAGACTTTATCTAATGGATAATTTATGCAACAATTCGCAAAATAACATTTAAAACGTCAAATTAGCATTGCTTGACAGCAGCCTACTCGAAAATTTTTGTTGAGGTTCATTTTATCGACAGAATCCAGAAGCACCCTTCCGAAAAATCATTTTTGCCATGAAACTTAGGAAAAAAGTGAATGTACACTTTTTGTCCAGAACAAACTGTTCTATCTAAAAACAGCATCATTTTTTATTTTCAGTAGGACCGTATTAAATTTTTTTTAATAATTTAATGAGTCTGAGTTCCCATAACTCCGCCACTGGTTGCTTGCGGGACTTCTACTTCTACGGAAAAATGGTACCTTATAAGATGTGTCATGCCAAATTTGGCTTATATAGCCTTCTTCATTTAGAAGTTATTTAATAAATTCGATTTTTTTTTAAATCTTTGACGCCCTATATTTCGAAAATGAAATGAATCTGGAAAAAAATTTTACTTGATTTTTTCTTATTTTTTTATGAGGAATATCTCCTTAAAGTTTGTCGATTTAATCCTGAACACCCTGTATAAGATTTAGCACGTTTCTCGTATATAATATTAAAAATTATATTACATTATAATATAAGAAAACGGTGCTTATATGCATATTAAGATTTTAACCTTGTTTATATTTTAAATTTTTTATGAGACACTTTTTAATTAGATAGATACATATTGTGAAATTGAAATTGGAAAAAAATAAGTGTAGGTTTTATTGTCAATTTTCTTTTTTCGCGGTCAATGATTTACTTGCCGTGTAAAGGAAGAAAGCACTCACTCTGATGAAGTTTTACTCATTATCAAAATTTTGTGAAATATTGCTATTAAAAACAGTGATGTATCATTAATAAAGTGATCATTCTTTTTTCAAAAACATTAACCTCATGCTGTTAAGTGAGTTTACTCAGGTAAATAAAAAACCCTTTTTCAAAATTATATTAACCCTAGAATACTGTTGTACGTAAAAATTACGTATAATTTCAAATACTACCTCGTGAAAACGAAACCATATCAACCCCCCACTCTAGCCGTCAGCAGTGCTTTCTCTGAAGTGTACTTATCATCTCTACGACGCATCAGTTTGATTGTTATAGGTCTGTTCCAACAAGAGTCAGGGATTGGTTCTGAACTGTTTGAAATGTTTGGCCAGCTAAGTTCTAAATGTTTCTTCAGTGAATATATCGCAAGAATTAGTTGGATGCACATTTCGAACGGTTCGGAACCAATTCCTGACTCTTGTTGGAACAGACCTTATATCAAGCTCAACACGTGTTAACAGTAATATAGAGATAAGTATTTGTACGTCAGTTTGACGTGTCAACAGTATTGTGTGGGTATTGAGTACCTATTTTAAAAATCATACCAAATTATGTTACCTAATTATATTCATTTTTTTTTCATAAATAAATCATTTGTGTGGCTTTTTTCTGCCTTTTGTTCAAATAATACAAAAATATTTCCATATTTTAACTTGAATTTTGGTATGTAAATGTTACGTGTCAACAGTATTATGCGGCACAAAGTAGCAACAGTGCTCTAGTGTTAGGGTACTACAATCAGTTATTTGAATAATAAAATATATGTATTCAATTTGTTTTTATAAACAATACCGATTAATAAATTTTTTCCTAATTGTTACCAATTGCTTCTATGTACGTCAACTTGTATATATGAAATTATATGGTAAATTAATTCATTTCCACGGATTGATTTTAATTCATCTCATTTCAGTCTTTAATTTTAAATTGATAAAGATGTTTTCAGGTAACTGGATATATTTGTATGCCTTATTATTTAAACTATCAATCCTTTAC
>NW_019417599.1:0-58074 GCF_000390285.2 Anoplophora glabripennis
TGGTTCTTCAACATTTTCAAGTGAAGAAATTACACAGCCACACAAAAAAAAGTTGTCTGTACTTTTCATGGGATATATGTTATCCGTAGTATTTTTACCTCCTGATCATGAATCCGGTGTCAGAATTGAGCTGTCACATCACAGGAATTTACTAACCTCAAAAAACAGGTCAAAAATTGCAAAAATTCACAAAAAATGATGGAAAAATACAAAAATTTTTTCTATATTCAAATGTTCATTTATATTATATGGTTAAGACCCCGCCGAACGTGAATCCGTGGTCATAATTGATGGTTCTTTTTCTAACCTCAAAAAAAAACGGGTCAGATATCAGGAATTTTCAAAAAATAACAGATTCGCGCCAAATTTGGTATACGGGAATTTTCGGAGTCGCTGATCACGGATCCGAGGTCAATTTTGCAAAATTCAAGATGGCGGATCCTAGATGGCCGACCAATTTTTCAATAAATAACATATTATTGCCAAATTTGGTATACGGGGTTTTTCAGGGTCGCTTATTATGTCAGAATTCGAGATCAGAATTGCGAAATTAATTTTGTAATATATTTGTTTACTTTATAACATGAGTAGGTACCCAATTATGTTTTAACCTTCTTTTCGGATATATCTTGTTCTTTGTTGCAAAAGATCTTTTCATGGGTTTTCTGCCTAATCTCAGGTAATAAAGTACATAGGTGATTAAATTTTTAAACACGAATTTTGTAAATGTGATCTCAGATTCGTAATCAGTGACCCCGAAAACCCCCGCATACCAAATTTGGTGCGAATCTGTTATTTTTTGAAAATTCCTGAATTAAGGTCAGTAATTGACCCGTTTTTTTTTTTGGTTAGAAAAAAAACCACCAATTATGACCGCGGATTCACGTTCGGCGGGATCTTAACCATATAAATGAACATTTGAATATAGAAAACTTTTTTTTGTATTTTTTCTAGCACTTCTTCGTGAATTTTTGCTATTTTTGACCAAATATATCTCACAAATCAGATTGCACCAATTTAGTTGATATTTTAGGTGTAACACGCACTGCAGCACGGTTGGTTGCAAAAGGGTGAATTCCCTTCAAAAAGAGCATCCCTAACATGTTACTTAAAACATGTTTGAACAAACTAATTCGGGTTCTACATTTATGGAACACATCGTAATGGAAGATGAGACATGGGTCAGGAGTATGACATGCAAGTCGGCCAACAAGCTTCCGAATGGCACTTTTCTAATGAGCCAAAACCAAAAGAATCACCATAAAGTCGATCAAAAATTAAAGTCATTATGAGGCATTTGAGAGTATCCACATAAAAAAAAAACAGATTTATGGAACAATTCTTGGATTTTGTTGTACCACGATAATACAGCATCACATAAAGCGATAATTGCAAATAAATTTTTGTCCAAAAACTCGATCAATGGCATTGAGCAGCTACCGCTGACTTTTTTTCTATTTCTCAAACTCAAATTACCACTTTGTGAAACACGTTTCCAGTCAATGGAAGACACAAAACAAAAATCGCTGAAGGAGTTGAAGTCCATACGGGAATATGCTTTTAAAAGGTGCTTTGACGAATGGGTTGTTCGTTGGAAAAAGTGTATTGCTTCAAATGGGGCCTATTTTGAAGGAGACAAAATAAATTTTGAGATCGATTGAATATATTCTGTTTTATGAACAGAGTGTACAATAGTAACCGAACCGATTTTCCGTGTTAAGTTTTAGTTTTTACTGTTGTGTTTTATTAAGTTTAACTTTATAGTAAAATTTAAAGTGGCATTCTGTGAAGTGTCTCCTGCAATGTAAGTGAATAAGCATATAAAGTTGTTTATTTCAGTGTTTAGCGGTACTAAGAATAATGGCTGGCTCCCCTCAAACATTTTTCTAGCGCAACTAACTGTAATGCTGTAGATTTCTTTTTTATCTGTTGCTTATTGGAGAACATGCTTCATTAGCACACTAATTAAGCTCATTATACAAAAGGCAAAAGCAAAGTAAGATGTGGAGATGGACTTGTGGTTCTAGAAGAGAATTTTTTTTAATGTAAATTCTTACAGTAAAGTGCGCTGCTGTATGTTTACTTGACATGTATTTTCTGTTAGAGACGGTGGCCACAAAAGGACAAAAAATTGTAAACGTATAATCTGTGGATAAGTTGGTGGCCCACTGGTTTAAGGCGTCAGGACCTGAATCGATGAATGCCATTGTTGCGGGTTCAATCCCCTGGCTGTAAGAGGATAGATTAACTATATTTGTAGAGGGGAATTAGGCATCCTCCCTGCGGGTATCGTAGTGTGGAGGAACATTGGATCAATGCAAGATACTGATACTAGTAGATGTTTGATCATCCCGTAATTAATGAAATTTTCTAGGTTTCCATCACTCCCGAGTGGTAGTTAGTGTTTACCTATGTAAGTTGTTCCTAGGCGCAAATGCGTCCCACTGAATAATAATATGCCGTACCCTTTCCCACACAAGTCTCTGACTTCTGGGCTAATCAATGGGATTATAATTATTATATTCATTTTATTATTTATTAGTACTAGAAAGAGGCATAAGTGACAAAATAATGTCTTATACGTTTTGAAATATTTTGAAAATTAATTTAAACATGATTCAGTCAGCTACTTGGTTTTCAGTATTACTGTGATTTTGTTTTTAAATACATTTATTGGTTAGTTATTAACTATAAAATATCAAAATATTGCATGAAAATTATGAAAATGGTTTTAAAAATATTCAATTTTCACGATACAATTTAGGAAAACTTGTTTTTAGAGGTAAAAGTCCATATAAATGTTACACCCTGAATTTGATTCGTTTAGAATAAATGTAATAACATTTTTGGTACTACCTGAGTCAAATTTGTGTTCTGTTGAGTTGCGGAATGCTTGGTACTGAAGGTGGCTCACATGAAGATATGCAACGGTGACATTTGAATTTTCTTCTGTCAAATTCAATGTTTGTTGATGGGCACATTTGTAAGAATTTTCCAGAGGTGTTGAAAATTCCGTTTTCTGGTGGAACAACTTGTACACTTTGGGGACTGAAATAATCAAAAATTACTGAAATACCTACTGCTAAGTAGCCATTTCATATTTATCTTATTATTTTAAACTTTTTATATTTATGTGCCATTTTTATATACCTATTCCTTGAAGGAAATCTTTTAATACTCATTATTTTCAGCTGAAAATCCTATTAATTTTTTGGATGTTAATTTGTCAAAAGTTTTAAATACATATTTTGCATTCTTATATTTGAGATGCTCTATATCAAATTCTATAAGAATCCATTTTTAAATTTTAGATACAAATTAGAAAGTCTAACAGGTTTCTGGCAAGTGTAATTATGTATAAATTTGTAAATAGTTAAATTATTGATTAGTTTTCATTGCATGCAGACCATTATAAAAAAATTTGAAATGCATTAAAAACAGATATATTGTTATATTTAATAATCATCATCATTCAATAACATATGAAATCATTTCTGATAACACAAAAGTATAATAAAATAAATTGATATAATTAAATGAGCAATATGATATTTTATCAAACTTTTAGAACAAATGCGTTGAAACATTCAAAACAGATTCTGATTAGTCATGAAATTAGATATAAAATTTCTAGAATAAAGAGATGATAAGACACAAAACATTAAAAAATTGTATGTCTAAAATAATCATTAAACAAAAATAGAACAAATGAAATTCCATAACAAAATTTTCCAGTACCTATCTTTATATGATTATAGAATGTTGTACTTACCTGAATTTATTGAAACATTGAGAGTAGAAACGATGCGGTTCAGATCAAATTTATTTGAGTTGTTTTTTTCAAAATCTAATTCTAATGAATTGTTCTGACCCCACGAAACTGTCAGTGTCTGCACATCCTTTCCCTCACAGGAGCCGCTGGCAGTCGCATCAACAGGTACATTGACTTTTGTTTTGTTTGAATCCAGGATTTCGAACTGCGTGGCCACAAATAAGATAATGCAGCTTCGGTTGCTATTAGCATAATTCACCGTCCAGTTAGCTACTTTTGGATCCACTGGTCCAGGAGCAGGAGTTGGTGTTGGAGTTGGTGTTGTAGGCTTAGGTGTGGTTGATGTAGGTTTAGGTGTGGTTGATGTAGGCTTAGGTGTGGTTGATGTAGGCTTAGACGTTGTTGTTGTAGAGGGTGTTGTTGGTTGTGCTGTGGTAGTTGTTTTAGGGGTTGTCGCAGAGGTTGTAGATGTTGGAGGTGGAGTTGTGGATGTCGGTGTAGAGGTAGGTTGGGGAGGTATTAATGGACTTGTATGAAGTGGCTCTGGATCAAGTTTATCCCCTACAAAAAAAAAAAAATAATACAAACAAATATTAGGAAATGAATATTTAAAAGTTAGGTTTTCACAAATTTAAGGGTCACATTTCAAGGATAGCTTCCTTGGATGAAAATACAATGGTGAATAATTTAAATGTGAACCTAAATGTTAGAAATCATATAATCTCTTTTTGAATGATAGCCAGTCACACAAGCCGTATTTTTTAAATAATTTTTTTAAATATCAACACATGTAACTGACAAGTGAGTCAAATTCAATATAATCTCAAAACTTACTATATGTATGAAAAAACTAATTATACATTTTCAGTTCAATTTACAACAAAAATTTTGCTGTCCAATTAGCTAATTGGTATATTCATTTGTTTTCGAATTACAAAGTAATTCTTGTAATAATTTCAAAGTTATAACCCTTTCTAAACGAACTTTTCGGTACCGAATTGACTAATGATATTAATTTTTTAATCAAGTTCACGATCAGGAAATTATGAAACAAACATATATATATATATATATATATTCTGTGTAATATATCATAGGTATTTCAACAAATATAGTTGGTACCTAATAACTTACTTTAATTAGTTGCTGCTGTTATGTTTTTTTGTATGAAGTAATATTTCTTTCTTTTTAATTTCCTGATGGTCATATTTAGTTACTGTAAATTGCTTTGCCAAAAAAAAACATGTGTCTAATATTCTAAAAAAAGTAAATTGTTATGGCATTTTGGATGGCTTGTTAGAAAGAATATTATCTTTGTACTTTTTCTACCTTCAACATAAAAATTGATTTAGTTTTCTGCATTAATGTGACGCTAAGCAAGTAACACTGGAAATAAAAATTTCAGGTTTTTTTCTAAGGAAGCACAGACAACATAAGGAACTGATGATTCAGCTAAAGAATAATTTATGGTTCGCTAAAGAAAATTAAAAACTGGAGTCCAATCTGGAGTTTGTTTTATTCCGTTTTTAGAAAAGTTGATGATGATTGTATTTGCAACATTTTGCTAGAACCTTTTTCCTAGTACTTTTAAAAACGAATTATTCATTTTTGTGGCAATCACATTTGTAAATATGCAGGAATGGACGACATCTCAAGAGTAGCATCAAATAAGTCAATTTACATCTTTGTTGCCTTAAAAAGTTAGGGACCTTTTTTAAAACAAGTCACATTTTAACATTATTTCATAAAATTTGATATTGGAGGGTTTTGGGATTGCTGAAGATTTTTTTTATCTAAAATATAGAAGCCACTGCAACAGTCATTTGCCCTTTTTTTATATTTTTTTATTAGTAGAAGTTTTGAAAAATGCAGACAACCGATTTATTATTAACGTTTCATTATTAAACCTCACCCTGTTATTAAATTTGTAGCTTTGTAAAGCCTTTTCTTAAATTAAATCAACTTACCTCTATTCAAAAGTCAACACCTACTTAGATAAAAAGTATATAAATGACCAATATCATTCAGTAAATCATAACAAAAAGAAGTGTAATTAGAGTAAAATACTCTCTTTAATAATGACTCAGTTGTTTGTAACTGATGGCTGCAGCACAAGATTGAAAATGATTTTTTTCTGGAACAATGCATTTAGCAGCATGCAACGAATATACTTCTTTCAACAAACACCTGCATTTTGTCAAAATTTCCAAATATAAAAAAAAACAAGACAAAGACAAAGACTTAGCGACCCCTCCGTTTTAGATAAAAAAAAATAAACCTCTGTTCATCTTTGGCTACCCCAAAAAATTAAACCAAAATTCATTGAAATATCATAATTTAGTGACAGATTATCTTAAACAAAAGAATTAAATAATTTTCAAGGTTTATAATTTTTTAAGGAAGGGTGATCCAGGAAAATGCTAAAAATTACCTATATTCTTCACAAACGTACAAGTTTTTACTAAACTATAAACAAAAAATATTATTGCATAATTAACTAAGTAGGTAACCAATAAGTTAATATCAAAATAGAATAGGTACTTGGTTTGATAAGGGAAAATGTGTGACACAAAACATAAAATTTATATTAGATTATATTTTCAATAAAACTCAATTGGAAATGCATAGATTAAAATCATTGAGAAAAAGTCATATAGTAGGTACCCAGTCAATAGGTATTTTTTTGCTATTAATAAACTCAATAGTTGATTTTGTGTATGTAGTTCCCCCTTAAGTTATAAATTTACTTCCTTATCTGTGTTGCAAACAAAGAATATTGTACACATCTTGATAAAAACGTGCACCAGTATTTATTTATGGTGAATTCTCACTTTATCTTGTTAAGTAAATACCTAGGTATTATTATGAAGTAGGTATCAATATGTATTTCTCTATAAATATCAAGGGGAGAAAAAGTAAATGGCGATGCAATAATTCCTGGAATATCTACATTTACGTAATTTAGATCTGAATTCACTAGAATCCATCTTTTTTATTATTCTCGGCATGCGGTTAATAATATCCGCATCATATTTGGTTTTATAACTGGGCAAATTAGAATAATTGGATAATAAACGTTTCTGGATCGTTTCAGAAATGATTGTTCATACACATTATTTCATATTTTTGTAAGTACTTGTAACCTAAATACATACCTGAGCCACATACACCTGCTATCACCCCACAAACCAAAAGAAATACTTTAAAATTGGCCATATTTATTAGTAGAAGTAGAAAATATTGTGTCCTCAACAAAAGCACAATTCACCAACTGTCAAATATTTCTAGCTCCTTTTCCGCATAAAAAACGTTGCGTTACAAAACTGTACAACCCAAGGACACGGAACCAATCCAATGACTACACTATACACCTATCACGTACCACACAGACAAAGACGCAACGCAATGCGAAATACTAGACTGAATTTCACTTAACAATGGTGGCATTGGTGGCACAGTTATTGCGCATGTGCGCTTTATCGAAATTTTGTTTCCTTTCCGTTGTCCACATTGTATGATTTAAATTTTTGCGCGAATTAGGATACCTACATTTCTGCTTATTTCCATTTTCGTATCTGAGATAGAGATACCTATATGTATTTATCATAAAAAATTAAAGTTGTAAATTACTTAGCTTATTTTAATAAGTATTAAAAATAATTTTCATCTGTTATAAGCAAGAGAATATACAGGGTATCCAGGAAAATGATGGACAATCTATCGCATTTGGGTAAGATTTGCAAAAATAACGATGCAAGTTTATATAATTTTGTTTTATTCTGGCTGACCCTGTAGAGAGAATTATTTGGTCTTGAAGTTGAAAGTTGATGAAAATCGATTTTTCGTTATAACTTTTTTCATTAAACTTGGTCAATTTTTTGCTAAACGCTGTGCTATTTGAAGTACGCGTATAACGATAAATTTTATTTATTTTCAACATATATAAACCTGTGATACTTCTTTTGAAATGCTTAACCCGTATTCAAGAAATTGACCATCATTTCTTGGACACTCTGTAGGTATAGTTTCCTGCTTTTTTACATATAGAAATGAGTATATTTTCATTGTATCAATTTCACCATCGGAAACCATCCCAGTTTCCTTGTTCGATAGGACGTTTATTTTATCATACACACACAATACTTTGTTGCACGAAGCGACAGATAATATGAAATGCACATACAAAGAAATAGCTGTTCTGTTTATTCATTTCCTTCACTTTTTATTAAAATAAGATTTTAACTTTGCGCTTGTATTAGGGTGATACGAAAACGTACGTTTGGAAAAATAATAAAAATCTTTCTAAAGGTACAGATGTTTTATAGAAAAATGTATTTTTTCAAAAATATCAATAACATTTGTTATACACTGAAAAGTTCTCAGTTACTTCTAATATCTTTGTCATCATTTAGGTAAAAATTGTGTTTATTTTTAAGTGTACATTTTTATCCCCTTTATAACACCTACTACAGGTGTCATTTACGAGACATCTTAATATCTTTTTCGTCCTTTGATTAAAATTTGAAAAAAAAATGTGCATTTATTGACTTCTTTAAAATAAGAGGATTTTTTGAATTTGCATGACTTGTGACGCCATCATGATATCACTTGAGAATAAAATCTAACGGAATAAGATCAGGATACCCTGCTGGTTATTAACTGTCAATCTAAACTCTGTGGGTGTCACCATTTTCTTGGAAAACCATTAACATAGTTTTATATAATGAATCTCAATAATTGTTTCAACAAAAAATCCAAGCGAATTTGGAACTTTATATGATAGTGCTATAGGTACATTTTTTAACAAAGGTTAGATTAGGTTAGAAATTACTACAAATAAGAAGTGGATCTTATTTGTTGAAGAGCGAAATGGGCGGTGACTATTAGACGCCTTCATTATAGCCATCTTTCTCTATCGCACGGATTTCTATGACTTTCGTTATCGCCCTCTTGTAACGGCCGATGAACCATGGGGACTTTCCGACCCTGTAGGTACCTATACGTTGTATGGTACGAGGTTGATGTTCGCGCTCGACGAAGGCAATGTTTTTTTAGGAGGCGGTCACTACACATGTGAGCCTGCACAATGTAGCCAACTATTCGGAATGAAAATGGCACACAACTTAAATCCTGCGTTACTTTTGGGACATTCTCTATAATGGGTATAGGTAGAAATGAAACAAGCAGTGTGTTAGAACCGCTATTAATATTTATTTTTTAAAAAAATTACATTAAAGCATACTCAAATTATTCGAAACGTGCATCGTCGATGCACAATATGGGTAAGACATGAAGTTATAACATGAAGTTCCAGACTGTGCCCAACATTAGACCATATAGGTACAATATATTAGAATTAAAATTATAATTTATTATATTATACATTGCTGGAATAACAATGTGTAAGTACATAGCGAAAACAATTTTTAATATCTTTATTTTTTTAATTTCGTTTGGTGAACGGCAGGTCCGCCATTAATTATTGAGATCTTGTATAGCTGATCTTAGGTTATAACTGACTTTTAACAACAATTTATATATAATTTAGAATTGAGAATTTTAAATTAACAATGACCATATAGCGTTTAGTCTTTAATTTTAATATTAGCGGACGCACAATGTCCACCTTTAAATAATAACAGATATTATTATTCTGTACAATATTTCTCTCAGTTATAATCTAAGTTGAGATAGTGTTAATATTCAATTTTTTGGTACTAGTCGTATTAACAATTTAGAAAGAATCATATACAAGTTAGTTTATATTAGACGACTTCTCTGTTAAATAGAGTAGTGTAGGAATATCACAAAATAATTTTTCAACTGTATATTATATATCGTACACCCGCCAGACTTGCGTGCATCACCCGCTGGTGACTTCTTTTGGAATATGAACGTTGTAGAGTTGTTTGTGCGCTTGAAGTGTGTCGTAGCAAAATTTAATATTAACACTATCCGTGTTAATTTGGGCTGAGTGTTCGCCCATCTTGATATGCAAAATGCACCCCAAAAGAAATCAGTCCTACTTTGCAAACAGGTGGTAGTATCATTCGAAAATCTTAAACCTGATTATTACCTAATATATAAGTATCTAAACTCTATGAAGTACAATTAACACTTAAGTAGTTACTATGTATAACAATATCTTATTAATTTTGCATAATCTTTTGTTCTGCGATAGAACTACAGCATTGTAACAGTGCTTAACACATAGTTTTTTATACTTTTAATATATGTATATATAATGCCTAAAATGAGCTTAATAATTACTATAAAACAAATACACATGGATTTTGCATAATCTAAAGTTACAACGAAAGGTTATGTACATAAATCATATTCCACAATCGCCCTATCACAACACGGAGACGGTTCGTCTTTCATCAGAACATACTCAAGTGTCCCTTACCATACAATTAATAACAATTATATTATTGTAATGCGTCGATACGTAGCACGGTTTCAGCAAAACTGTACGAAAATGGCTGTTTATTGTTATGCAGTAAGTTGGTGGATCCCACCAGCGCCCCCCTGCGGGACGCTAATGGGGGGTCCGTGGACCAGCCGAAGCCGAGTACAGGGGTGGCCAAAAGCGACCTAAACCAATTACATCTAACAGTGGCAGAGTTAAAATTCCAAACTGCTATGGTTTGTGAACTAATTGATATAGAACTAAACTATCTAGACCGTCATCATCCTTGATCTACTTAATTTTATACAAAAAATCGAGCCCCGTGGTTTATATTGTTTGATGGCAGTTGTTAGAGCCTCCTCTTGGCCGCTAAGGTGGAGCTGCGGGGAAGCCGCTTAGTCTATCATCAGTTCGAAATGGACGGACCCTCGCTTGTCCGCGCGGTCGTGGTGGATGTTCTTCGCCCAAGCCTTGCATTCGATGTTGATAAGAACGCCACCTATAAAAAGAATATAGGTTTTACTTCCTGGATCGAATGCTATATGCCGTAAAAATGTGGGAATGGAATGGCGGCAAAGTGGTGCCAACGAGTTTAACGTATAACGAAATGACAAGCTATCGATTTACCGGTTTAAAAAATGTCGTTGTGCAGAGCATGAGGCTACTCTTTCATTTGCTAACCTCGACAGTCAACATACAAAACCGAAGCATGAAAAAAATTCATTGGTTTCATCCCCCCTAAACGAAACAGAAGTTATGGCACTTATACCCTTTACAAAAATGATTTAATCTCAACGAAGTAACTTTTTTTTATAATGTTTCGCATATTACTTAAAGAACTACGCCCTCTGCTCCAAAAGAAAGTATACGAACTTTAGAAACTATGTCTTTAATTTTTCCATAGACAAGGATATGCTCAACAAATTATGGGAATATAAACACATAATTACATAAGTTTAAGATTTGTAACTGGAATGTTCCCAAAGTAAAGAATATTGATGACTTCTTCTTAAAATACAAAATTACCTACGTAAAAATTTCAACTTCGTATACGACAGTGTAGGTACTGTTAATAAAACTCAGAATTAGAAAAGTAACTTCGACTTGTCTTCTTTTCGTGTAGACAAATAGGAACTGAAGTGGTAGTGGTACAGAAGAAGCTCTTGCCAGTTGCCCGTTGAATTTAACATGTGAGAGACTAATGGTGACCACCACCATCACCATCACTCTACCCTATGCTCGCTACCGCATTTGTTTACATACGCTGCAGTGGTTACACCTGCCATTTGGTCACTACGCCACCGCTACATCACTTCAGTGCGCGCATTACTTTAGCTCCAGCTTTAGCTTATACAGGGTGTCCGGGAAATAAATCATTTACAAGATACAGGGAAAAATGCATTATTTCTTTTCGCTGATCAATCGTTACAGAGTTGTGACGGTAAGTAGATTTTGATTATGTAAAATTAAAACAGAAAAAACAATCTCATAGTCGGTATTAAAATAGATGGTAATTCTGATTTTTTGGGCATGACAGTAACCAAGAATCACTAAAATTATGTATTTATCTAATGAAATATGGTTCATGGATTATAAAAAACGTATTTATTTTTTAATTATGAACGAGATTGATAATATTTTTGATCAAATAAAACTACAAAATTCAGCAAATCGCCATGATAGGTTGAACACCAATCAGTCCTGCGACACATTTTTTAAAAAACTCGTATCGACTGATGAAGATGACATGAAAGTTGAAGAAGAGGTTAGACCAACATCAAAGCTATATGGCAGAGTGACGGCCTCACGAGCGTTTGAATTTAGTCGGTGCAAAACCACTAATGTAACTCTGATCAGGTGAATAATGGGAGGAAAAATCTCAGATGCATCGGCCATGAAACGCGATAGAATATTGGAGGATGAAGTGAGGAAAACTGTAAGTACCTGTTTGGGGAAAAAATTGAAAAAATGTAGTATAATGCTTTGCAAATATTATCCCACGATAGCAGGATCGCCTGATGGAATTTGACAAGACAGTATTATTGAAATTAAAGGTACCACGAATATGAATACTTTTAAAAATTATGTGGAAAAAGGAAAACCGACCCAGAAGTTTTATGTGCAGATGGCAGCTACAAATGTATTTAACAGGGCTTCAAATGGGCTATTTCGGTGTAGCTGATTGCAACTATAGTACAAATGGTAAAGAAATAATCAATGTTACATTTGATGACAACTATGTATCAGATTTTGTTAATGTTTTAGTCTCTGCATGGAAAGACAATGTGCATCCATGATTATACCAAAGTACAATTTGAGCGTGAATAAAATGCATATAAAATCCTTCCACAAATAAGATCCACTTCTTATTTGTGGAAGGGCGAAATGGGCGTTGACTATTAGACGCCTTCATTATGCCATCCTTGTCTATCACATGGATTTCTATGGCTTACTTTATCGCTCTCACGTAACTTCTGATAGACCATCGGTACTTTCCTACACTGTAGATGTGACGTCACATAGACGCCATGCTTTTGTGTGAGTTTAGACTTAAAATTAAAATGTCAATATTTTTCTACTAAACCTTTTATTTTCTACAGAAATAAGATATTTTTTGCAAATAGTAAATACTTCCGAACATCATAGAATAGTTTTTCAAAATCTGTCGTCATGCCTAACCGATTCATATTTTTGTGACCCGTGACATTGATATTTTTTTAATACCGAATTGTAGAACAACCCTACTAGACCTTGCGAGTCCATAAAACTAGTTCTGTGTTAAAATAGTCCGTAATTCCTATTTTTAAGTAAAAAATTAACCAATTCGTATTTTTGTTAGCTGAGATAGAAATAATTTTTTAATAGTGCCAGTTTCAGGAAACTATTTCTGTGCTATAATAGATGGTAGTTTCGATAGTTAAGTAAGACGGTATACGACAGATGTCCAAATCGTCGTGTGCCACACAGACAAACTTTTAGAAATATTGAACGTCGATTGCAGGAAAATGGTTCATTTAAATCCAGATATAATGATGCTGGTCGAGCTCGATATATTCAAGCAAATGATACTAAACTACTATACTATTTTAAATATTGTTCGTCTACAAGGCAATGTATCACAATCAGTGCGGCGAGTGTTACGAGAGCAACAATTAAAGCCGTACCATATTCAGAAAGTACAAGAGTTGCTGCCTGAAGACTTTTCTAGAAGAGTTACTTTTTGTAGAAGAATGTTGCAAATGTTAAACAGAAATCGTAATTTCTCTAATTTTATATTATTTACTGACGAAGCAACTTCTATAAGATATTGTATTTTTTAATACCCATAATACGCATTCTGGAGTGAAGACACGATACGAGCGTGTTTCACCAGCAGCACACACAGTTGTTTGGCCACCGCGCTCTACTGATCTTAATCCGTGTGATTTTTAACTTTGGAGTCACCTAAAAGGACTAGTTTATTCTACACCAGTACATAATTTTAAAACCTCGAGGTTCGTGTACGAAATGTAGTAAATAAACTTCGCTTTTTTACTTTAAAATAGTCAATACAATCAAATTATCTCGTTTAAGTCGTTAAAGTATATTTTGACCTCTAGCTTCTGACTTATAAGATTGGCTACATATTTTAGAACCACCCTATACAAAGTATGTTATATCATAATTGTCACAGTTATTCAATGCCTTCTGACGTAAAGTATGGTTTTTTACCTCCTAACAGAGAGCAACCTACTAATCTGTGGGTACTATGAAGGCATGATTAGTGTCACATCGGCAAAACAATGTTTTAATGAGATTGGCATTTAAGGTTATATCTCACCAACACTCAAAATATATGGGTAGAGCGAAACGTCTAGATGTTTGTCCGTAGTCTCATGTACTATTAGTTCTTTACGATACTAATTTAATATTGGACGGGGCTGTAGTCTGCAGAGTACTTGTTTTCCACAAGGTTATTAGCTAAAGATTTGATTTTGTATAGGAGTTTTATTCTTTTTTTTTTCTAAAAGATTTTGAAAATATCCGAAATATCTTCTTCTAGTCATAAACAACACTTTCATATTCTGAATTGCTCAGTGTAACTTGTATAATTAAAATTTAAAAATATCTGAAAAAGTCTTCTAAATTAATTTGGCTCCTCTTAACAATTTTTTAAAATTTAATTTTTTTGCTAAGCTATAGGAACAAGAGATGCGTACCTATCTTTTCAAAGTTTTATATTATCCCTAGCGCATTCGACAAATTATAGAAATACCTAAATAAGCTTGTTTGAAAATTCGCACCTTTAAAGTTTCAGCTTAGAAAATTTTCAGTCTCTACTACAAAAATACTCATTCTGCTCAATGTATAACGCATCACTCTTGTACAAAATTGCAAAAAGGAAACAAGATTGATTATTTTCGGTCTAAGCAACGGCAACATCGGTTGTAGTTGTAAATCTTCTCGCTATAGCTGGTACATGATACAGGGTCGGAAAGTCCCCATGGTTCATCGGCCGTTACGTGAGAGCGATAAAGAAAGTCATAGAAACCCATGCGATAGAGAAAGATGGCTATAATGAAGGCGTCTAATAGTCACCGCTCATTTCGCCCTTATACAAATAAGATCCACTTCTTATTTGTGGAAGGACGAAATGGGCGGTGACTATTAGACGCCTTCATTATAGCCATCTTTCTCTATCGCACGGATTTCTATGACTTTCTTTATCGCTCTCACGTAACGGCCGATGAACCATGGGGACTTTCCGACCCTGTATACTGATATTGTTTGGGAGATTTTATATTAATTAATTAAATAACTTACGTTCGGGCTGCTCAAAGTAAATGGCTACTAATGGACTTAAGTAGCCATTCTGATTCATAAACGGGAAGTATTGCGACATAAATCCGTCTCGAGGTATGTAACGGAAAGGTCCAATGTTTTCTTTGTCAGCAGGATTTTCTCCTTCACAGGTGATCCATACCATTTTATGCTAAACAATGTTATTTTTGTATTAAAATAAATTGACTGATCGCGAGAATGAAAGTGGCCATACTTTGATAATCAAGCATGGGACCTAATCCCAAATTTCAAATGAAATTTTAGAAAGGTGTTGCATATATAAAGGGTATTCAAATTTGAGACTTTTTAAATTTGTGTTTTTTATAGGTACTAGAACGGCTTTGGTTTTTTGACAGTTGTTAAGTAGAAACATGGCGGATAATAAATATGGAAAAGTATACGATTGAACAGCGCCTTTATTGTTAAAAAATATTTTAAATTTGGTGAAAGTTATGTAGAAGTTGGAAGGAAATATCGCACATATGTATTATTATTGAAAAACAAATTGTCCAACAAACAGCACACCATCACTCGAAATATTGTGAATAAATTTAAAGAAACTGGTTTAATTCAAGACGAAAGAAGTAAAATTTACAGTCGTAGTGGTCAGTCACAAGAAAATATTGCAGCTGTCAATGATGGTGTCAGTGCAGAATCAAATACATCAATTTGTCATCGTACACAGACAGCAATTAGGCATTTAAAAAACCACATAAAGGCTTACAAAATACAGTGAACATAAGAATTATTGCGAATACATATGTTAATTGGGCCCTTGCAGTGAAAGGAGAAAATTATTTTTTTAAACAAAATCATCTTTAGTGACGAAGCTCATTTTGAAACTAGTGAATATGTAAACAAACAAAACTGTTGCATCTGGGGTGAAGAAAACCCACGAGTAATATTGGAACAACCAATGCATCCACAAAAAGTAACTGGTTGGTGTGATTTTTGACCTGGTGATGTGATTGGGCCATACTTTTTCGAACTGCTGGAAAAGTTGTTATTGTGAATGGTGCTCGATATCGAACGATAATTATTAACTTTTTTTGGGATGTATTGAAGCGTATTAATGTGCAGAAGATGTGGTTCCAATAAGACGGTGCAACATGTACAGCAACGGAAACAATCGATCCTTTCGAACAGAAATTTGGTAATCAAATAATTTCTCAAAGAGATGTTAACTGGTTATCAAGATCATGCGATTTATGACAATTAGACTTCTTTTTATGGGTTTTTTGAAGAGCAAAGTTTGTGCTGACAATTTTCAAACCATTCAACATCTGAAAGAAAACATAATTGAGCAAATGATTCAAATTGAACCACAATGATGCTAACACGTGATGAAAAATTTTGCTAAAAGAAAGAAAGCTTGAAGACCTGCAGGAGGTGTCCACTTATCTGACATTCTATTCCATTATTATCCGCAACATGTCTACTTTAATACTTATTCACTAAAGATATCTAGTTATTTCGAATAAATTGTGTTTTATTAAAAAATTAAAAAGTTAACTCAAATTGGCAAATTTTTTATTTTCATAGTTAATTGATAGATACATACAGGTTCTTATTTTTCACAAAATTTTCATATTTCTTAAAGTTTTAAAAGTGTAATGTTAATAACATATAAAGATTTTAATTGATATCACGAAAAAAAAATGTAAATATACGTGCTACTCTTTTCAAAATCTCATCGTTGTTTTGTTCTCTATATGAGCCCAAAAATTATACCCTTTTTAGGGGAAACAGGAAATAGTATGGGTTCCACTCTTCATTATTAAAATATGACCAGTTCAATTTTCGCAAGGTTAAAATACCAAGAACCGATGTTTCATTAAAAAATTCATGTTTCATGTTAAATTAAATCAAATTAATTCTAAAAGTCTCCAACATTTTTTTCAAATCACATGCAGAATCATTTTCATATAGGCTTAAAGTTTTACATTATTAAGAGCTTTAAGGTCATAATCAGATTACATTATTTACTAATTATCATCAGCAGTGTTACTAATGTACTATAGGCAATGCTGATATATGTACTTTTGTATTGATACAAAAATTTCTAAAGTGAAATGTTGGTAAATCCCTTTCATAAAAATGAAATCGCAATTGGTTATGAATTACCAACTATATCATATCAGGTCAATAAGTTCATTTAGAAAGGTCACTTATACAGGCTGTTACAAATTAGCTTCTCACTACAGGGATCTCGAAAACGGCAAGAGATTAAGAGATACAAATTAGCTTAAATGGGGACAAAGTTGCATAATCAGGGGACTTATGCCTCTAAAAAATCAATGCTAACATAATTAGTTTTCGAAATATTTGAAAAATAAACCGAAATTTTGGAAATCCGTTTTTGTTTCATGTCAGCCTTGTTTGAGGTGATATTGAAAAAAAAGAACACTTTCTCATGGCCACTTTTTGCCCTCTATCGAATGGCATAATCAATTTTTATATGTAACGTTTCGTCTCTCCAGGACCATCATCAACTTCATTTTTTTAAATATGACCCTAGAAATTTTATTACATTTTTTGCAAGCCTTAATGACCCGCAATACTGTATTGCCTCAGCCCGAATCAGATTCAGACGTTTTGTCTCGAAAAATTCAACTTCAGTGTATTTGTTTCAAATTTATCAAAATTTTTTATTTAGATTTATTTGTTTATTGAATTATCGTGCATTGTAAGTGTCGTTAGACCCTGTGGAATCCATCTAGTTATTTAAACTATTACCACGCATTAAAAAAAATATTAGAGTTTTATTCCCGTGTCCATAGTTATTTCTAGGCTTCTCGAGCTCAAAAGTCAAACAAATTCCGATCTATTCTTTCAGGATATTCATACAAATACATCTGACATGCTCTTCCAAAGTTGCGGTTACAGATATAATAAATTCCGATAATATTAAATTTTTTAAAGAATAATATTCAGTTGGCGTTTTGGTTGTTCATATGCATTTTTAAGAATTAATTTGCCATAATAAAATTAAAATTGTAATGTTTTAATTTTGACGCAACAACTTATTGAGTTATGTATGACCAAGTGATGGTAATAGTTAATAATAATAAATGTTTTATTGTAACGAGTGGTGGTAATAATTTAAATAACTAGATGGATTTCACAGAGCCTAACGACACTTACAGTGTACGATCATTCAATAAACAAAGAAATCTAAATAAAAAATTTAGATGAATTTGGAACGAGTACACTGAAGAGATGAATTTTTCGAGACAAAACATCTGAGTCTGGTTCGGGCTGAGGCAGTACAGTATTGCGGGTCATTAAAGTTTGCAAAAATTGTAATAAAATTTCTAGGGTTGTATTTAAAAAATGAAGTTGATGATGGTAAAATAGGTAAGTAACTTGCATGCTAAGAAATAACATATGCCGGCGGATGGCACACTGCTGATACATTTGCAAGTAAAATGGAATGCCTCGTTAGTATTATGGCTTATTGGCATATCAGTAGGTAGCAAGTAGACACGTTCCGACATGCCGCTTGAACTCCCCCCGAAACCCCCCGCCTCACATTGCATGCCAAAAAATCAAATGATGTGCAATTTACTTGCGCGCCTTCTACAGGCATGCCTTTTAATAAATACACACACCAGGAGCTATCTCCTGCAAACTACTTGCATGCTATTGTGCAAGCAAGAGGCATGTGTATTTCCGCCTTTACATATAAAAATTGAGTAGCCATTCGATACGGGGTAAAAATTGTCATGAGAAAGTGTTCTTATTTTTTCAATATCACAGCAAACAAGGCTGAAATGAAACAAAAACGGATTTCCAAAACTAATCATGTTAGCCTTGATTTTTTAGGCGCATAATGTTGGTCCCCTGATTACGCAACTTCTCCTCCATTTAAGTTACTTCGTACCTCTTACGGTTTCCGAGATCCCTGTAGAGAGAAGCGAATTTGTAACAGTCTGTATATACACATAAAAAAAACAATCAAATTTCGTGTCCCTAAAAGATTTTATAGAACTTCTCTTTAATGTCAAATATGCTGAAGGCGTCGGTGACGTTTGCTACACAGGCAAAAAACTGTAAAGATTTAATAGTCGAACAATTTGGGGTTTACTGAATAACAATAACTTTATTTTATACCTTGCTCTTTTCAAGGGCAACGGAGAGAGACGAACAAAAAGTAACAAAAAACGAGGTGATGCAGATATTTTTAAACGCACCTTTATTCTTCACAAAACAACATTTTCATTGCAATAAAATATATACAGGGCGTTTGTAAATAAGTGTCGAATATGATATGAATGTGGGTAAAAAATTCTTCGATTTCAAGGTACAGTATGTTCAAAACTATTTGAAATAGTTAATAAATATAAAAAAATTAAATTTAAACACCCTGTATCTCGGAAGCGAAACATATTTCGACCAACGTATATATGAACAATTTTTCACAACTTCGGCAACCACAACCTAAAATATTTCGCACTTATTGGCAAACACCCTATATAAGACTGAACTGGTGTGAGAATTATTTTTTATTTTCCCTGCTTTTTGTTTTAAATATGACGATTTAATTAAAGTTAACGTAGATACCTATTTCATGCAAACCATTACTTTCAATAATCTCTTTAAATATAATATCGTTAGCTTTTGGCAATATAAATACTAACAATAAGTACCTAAGTTCAACATTATAATTTCCATTATCGTTTATGACTTCAGTAGTGTTTAACATTTCTAGCTTTGAAAATACATCGATTTTTTGCCCATCTTAAAGAATTTAGGCTACAAACATTTAATTGCGTATAAAAAGTAATCTAATCAATATTAGGTACTATGAAATAACATACTTAACATATTTGAGTCATTAAATAATGTTTATGTTATGTATGTTAATTTAACAACTATGACATCACTGCATAATCACAATCACATGAATCTCATCTGCGGTAAAATGTTTAGATAACTTATTTATTCGCTTTTGGATCAAGGGCTACAAGAAATTCTGCAATTAATACTAATATATTTCTGCATTTTAAGGATTGCCTGTTCCAGTTGATATTTGTTAAATACTTATTTAATGCAAATTTATGAAAATTTTTAGGAAATAGCAATACAAATACAAATGCAAATTGATATTTCATGAAACGCCTAATTGATTTTCAGTCGTTTACAAAACGACTGGAGAAAGTCACTCATATTCTAAACAAAATGAAAATTAAGATGCGTTTACAATAAGACATAGCTATTCGACGTTTTATAAAACGCCTAAAATTTTCAGTCAAATTGTAAGAAAATTGTATTTACACGTCGTTTTACAATTTGCCCAGGCATTTATAAAACACCTGCCTACCTAAAATGTTTTTTGTGATTGATGTTATAGATTTCAGTAGATGTATTCTCTTTTAAAGTTTTAATTAACTAAAATATTGGATAGTTACATATTAGAATTATTATTTTACATATACATTTTTTTATTACAGAACAACCAGTGAATGCTAAAATAATTCCTCCTCAGATATTATCCATGGGCGTCCGAATGCGTGGGCTTTGGCTTTTCCACCTAATGTACAAATATGTCACCAAATTAGAAAATGTATTTATTTTTTATTAGTTTTTAATAGTTCCATGCATTGAGTCTACCTTTTCAAATTTTCTGCTAATAAATAAAAATACTGAATATTTATTAGTCCTTATGTACAATTATTTGCCCTTGCCCCTCCATGGTTAATTTTCTGCGGACGCCCATGATGGCATTTGCTAATATTTTTCTCAACTTTATTAAAAAACACTTTTTTGGCTTTCAGTCAAGTTTTAGAGCTATTTTAAGAGAAACGCTTCAGATCGCCTGTAAATCAGGCAGAATAAAACTCATGTAGAAAATTATTGCACGCGATATTAAAATTTTAAATATCCTGTATACCCAATTGTACACTCTAGTTAATTAAATTAATATTGATGTCTTACCTCCTGTTTTGATTGCGCCTTCCTGATTTTTTGTCTCAAATGTTCGCTCATGTCGTCTGGTAGGTCTGACGATTCGTAGTACTCAGGCTTCCAGCTGTAGATCTATAATTTATCGTTAGGTGAAGAGAAAATAAAAAAACTGTTTTTTACATAGCGCACGTTTTGCGGAAAGTGACAACATAAATTTACCAATTTATTTAGTAAATTGTTTATATGAGCGTTAAAACATTGTTGAATATCCTGAAAAAATAATAAGAATGTGGATCATATCTTAATATACCAGTAGGCAGTGGTTTGACTGGTTTGTATTCGGCTTTTCAGGGAAGTAAAATGTCTAGGAGTGATCCTGGAGCTTAACTGGACTGGAATGCACACTTGGAAAAAGTGGTGAGTAAGGCGAAGCAGACATTGTGTGTATGCCGTCGCCTTATTGGGAGCACCTGGGGGCTGAAACCAAAGATGTCATACTGGTTGTATACATCGATAGTAAGACCTAGGATTCTTTATGGCGCTGTGGTGTGGTGGCAAAAAACACAACAGACCACAGTGAGGGAAAACTGAATAGAATTCAGAGACTGTCCTGCTTAGGTATAAAGGGGGCGATGGCATCGACCACGATAGCTGCGCTAGAAGTCATGCTAAATCTACCACCGCTGCATATAGTGGTGGAAAGAGAAGCGCGGCTAGCAGCATACCGACTCTGGAATAACAACGACTGGAGGGGTAGTTCCTATTCCAGGATTATGGACACATCTATGTCGGAACCAACTCTTGGGATGGTATCTGACCGGATAGTTCCAAGGTTTCACTTCCACAAGCCATTTGAGAGTCGGATAGAGGATCAAAAGGAATGGGAGGAAAAGTTTGATATCCTGGAAAGATGGAGCCTAGTATGGTTTACGGATGGCTCCAAAATGGCCAGATGGACGGGTGCAGGAACATATGGACTCAGAGCCAGATGGAGTGCAAGCTATAGTCTGGGGGTATTCCAAGCAGAAATTTTCGCGATAATGGTGTGGCTGGCAGAGAATGTAATTAGGTTATAAACGTAAACTATTCTCCGATAGTCAAGCTGCAATCAAAGCTTTAGGCGCTCACAAGATAAGTTCAAAACTTGTGGGGGATTGTTTACAAATGCTGACTGAACTGGCCACCAATAATACAGTTAGACTGGGTTGGGTGCCAGGGCACAAAGGCATTTGCGGGAACGAGATAGCGGATGAACTAAAAAGGGATCCGAGACAGAGTTCATTGGCCCGGAGCCCTTCTGTGGTACACCTCCCAGTGTGGTCAGGCGGGCTCTGGACAAATGGACTGCACGTAGTAGAATGACGCTCCTGGGGAGACCCTATTTGGAACCCATGGAACTGAGAGAAGTGTCAGCAAGGAAGCTTTTGGACCTTGTCAAAAGGACAAAACTGCTTGCGGAATAGGACTAGTAGTAGGACGCACAATAGGCCTAATTAGGCGGCAGTGCCATGGGACTTATTAGGACCAACCGCTAGAAAAGAAGAAGAAGAAGAAGGCAGGGGTTCAGAAGTAGTTCAATAAACTATAAAAAATTTTTTTACAAATCGGCTACAAATATGTTGTAGAACAAAACATTAAAATGCACGAGAGTCACACAGTAATAAAAATAAAGTTTTTAATAATTTACGTGGAAAAAAAATCTTTTCTATCTGCTTGTTTTTTAATATCTCGGTTGGATTGCAGTCTGTGAAGATAATGTAAGCAATTATTTTTATTTTCAATACAATTTTCTACAAAATAGCGTTGTTCCGTTTTTTTTATTACAAAAAATAGTTTTGCAATTAACAAAAAATTGCAAAAATTGTTAATTTTCTAAATATTATTGCCGAGAACTTTGGAATGATGGTATGTTTTTTCTAGATCTTGCGTCTTTGCGAAAGATTCCTTTCCCTGGGCATTTTATTTGATATTAGAATATCATATTAACGAAATTTACCTTATTTAACTTCAAGAAGATGCATGGTCCTCCTTTTGGATCACCGAAACCAAAGCCACTCTCTTCCAGACAGGGATGCCAACTCTCGGTCATTGGTACATCACAAACTTTACCATCTGTTGCATTTTGGAAATCCGCGCATGTCATAATATTTGAATCATAGGGGTGTTTCTCTTTTTTGTAAACTAAAAGTAAAGAATGCATTGTAAATAATTAAAAGAGAGATGAATCGGTATAACTTATTAGTTATGATTAGCTAAAACTTCTACTTACTTTTCAAAAAATCTTTTAACTGATTTTGCCAGTACTGTACATTTCCTTTATCACTACTTTTGTACCAGATTAATGTACTTTCTACATTACTTTCTGGAGGCATGGGTCTAAAACCTAAACCTGAAACAATATATTTCATTTTCAGAAATTTAAATTTTTTTAATTTTTATAACAATATCTGAGACTAGAATGGACTATTGATATGGAAAAAATAACAGGTATATCCCTGTTTTTGATAGTTTGGTAGCTTCAATTTTTTATTATGTTGTCCCAGGGACATGCAATAAAGTGATTTTTTCTCCAAAAAGGAAGCAAGATATGACAAAATTTCAAGAGATAAAAATGTATTTTTAGTTGCTTATTGCGAAGAAAATATGAAAGTTTTTAGAAAGTTAGTGGCGTACATTTTTTTTGTCAAAAATATTGGTTAAGGTGCTCCCCCAGGACGCCACTGGACTTAATAATTTTAATTGAGTTAGAGCTAAATTATCCCCCTTCTACCGTAAATAACACTGTCAAATTTCAACAAAATCGGCTTAAGTATTATAAAGATTTTTATGAGAAAACGATTTTTAAAAAAGTTTGACACTGTATCTTCAAAACGAAGCATTACCGAATCTTTTTATATAAACTTTTCGTCTTAGAATCACCCCTTGAAGTTTGTACAATATCATTAAACAGCATGTAGGTATATTATCTAGTTATTATTTTGATTAAATCAAATACATACAGGGTGGGCCATTAGTATGAGAAAGTAAAATCATTCCCTTGTTACTCATAATACAGAAAAAAAGTTTATATAAAGGTTATACATAATCAAGAAACTTAAACTACAAAATTAATTTTATACATACAGGGTGATGAGTAAAAGCGGGACACGCCAAATATTATATTTTTTAAATGGAACGCCCTGTATATTTTTAAACATATGGATTTCTGAGAAAATCCTATATATGACAATATCAACAGTTTATCATTTTGCTGCGGGGTTGCCAAGTTATGTAGAATATTCCTCAAATTTTGGAAAAAACATGACCTCGAAGAAGTTGTATTAACTTTCAACTAATAACACTTGCAGCAAAAATATTTGATAGAGCAAATGTTAGGCAAATACTCCTATATTAGTTAATATCGATATTTTATACAGAGCATTTTTTATAATACGATCATTTGTAGAAAGTTTAAACTTGATTTTATAAAATTTTTCAAATTGAACACCCTGTATTTTATTTTTCTATTTTATTCACATATCGGTCCACTTCAACTTTTATTAAGCATGTTATATATCTAAAATTGTTAGTTTTTAAGATATAGCAACATTTCAAAAAACTTAATTTTTATTATTTTATAGAATACCACAAATAAATAATAACTAATAAAATTAACTCAAAATGGAATGATAAATTATCAACTGACAAGTTGACACAATGTAACAGTTTTTCCATTTGAAAAATTTTAGAAAATCAAGTTTAAACATTCTTAAAATGATCGTATTATAAAAAATGCCCTGTATAAAATTTCTATATTAGCTAATATATGTAGAAGTCTTTGCCTAACATTTGCCTATAACTATGTCAAATATGTTTACTTCAAGTGTTAGTATTTGAAAGTTAATACAACTTCTTCGAGGACATGTTTTTTCCAAAATTCGAAGAATTTTCTACATAACTTGGCATCCCCGCACTAAAATGTTAAACTATTTATATTGCCATAATCATATAGAATTTTCTCAGAACTCGATTATACAGGGTGTTCCATTTAAAAAATGTAATATTTAGCGTGTAGGTTTTTTGATTCTGTACAACTTTTAAATAAACTTTTTTTCTTTATTATGAATAACAAGGGAGTTATTTTACTTTCTCACAGTAATGGCCCACCCTGTAGTTATGAAATATGTTCAGAAAATAAAAAGTGTCATATTAAGCTAAAAGTTTCTTATGAACATGGACCCAAACGCTTTTATACTTGGTATAAAAATACCGAGTGGTGAAAGTGTGCCGTCAAAAACTCATATTTTAAAATAATAACTTCAAAATGAGCATCATAATTAGCTTTCAAATTTTATTTTTCTTTATTTATTATTTATTTTTAAGAAAAGTGGGTTAGAATTATTTTCGAAGCCAATAAGAAATATACTTTTCTCGGAGTGAATGGATTTTAGTAGTAATATGGCAATTTGCTTTTTTTAATTTTTATGGATATAAATGAATAAAATTTTAAAGCAATCCGCGTATATTGCCAATTTTCGCGAAATAAACTATGTATATTATCAAAATCGACCCTAATAACAATAATAAAAGAACAATTTTTTTATTAAGAACAGTTGATTCCCCCTACTATTCTATCATGAAATTATTGCAACTGATTTATTTATCTAAAGTTATTTTAAACAAATGTATTTTTGGCAACACACCTTTATCATAATGTATTTTAAAACGTTTTCGATCCTATGTTCCATAATAACCTTTTGCATAATTTAGAATCACCCTGTATGATGTATTATAGATGTGACAGCGACTAACCTGGATTATCTCCAATTAACGATTCTTTTAGCTCCCATTTGGGCTTCTTCATATCTAAGGTTTGATAAAACACAGCCAACATTGCAGCGAAAAATCCTATCAATACTGAATAGAAAATTAGATAGAACAGCAGGATTTTCCCTGAAAAAAAAAGAATTTTTAAGCATCGGGCCATAGAAGCAAGGTGTCGTAATTGTATAGGAAAGGACAAAGAAATTTTTAGCTATTTTTTCTGAATGTTCGATGTCATTTTTAATTTTTGTTTTGGATAATTATATTGTTAGCCGTTTACTGGTTATTGCCTATACAGTGGTTGTTTCTCGCCATATCAGCAGTTAAAAGAGCAGAGTTTTTTTGCATCGAGATTTCATTTGACGTCATTTAATTTGATTTTTTTAGAAAACATTTTTAAATTAGATTAACATCTTTAAAATAGAATAAAAAACATAAAATATAGGCTTCAAATTTGGTACTATACGATTCCCTTATAGTAGTTACCTATTTATATGACTTTATAGAAGAACTAACCAGTGGCGTCGAAATTAGCAGATGTCTGAGGATACATATCTCTAAAAAAGGAAATCTATAAAAGTATTTGTAAAAGATTCTCTTTAAGATCAAATATTATTCTTTTAACAGTTGAACTTCTCAGAACTTCTCAACTCATTCGTCACTCATTGTTTTTTTTTTTCAAATTTTACGTGAAATGACTATACCAAATTTTTAATCTATTTATTTATAGGTCTTTGAATGGTTGATGATTATTTCAATTCCAATCTCTGAGGAACATATTATTTCTTTTTTCGACGAGAAGAATCAGCCCTGAAAGTTGTCACAAACTACAACAAAATATGGCTAAGAGGAAAATCTTGTTGTCATGTATCATCTTGTTATCTACCTATTAATTTACATTCTTTCCATCAGGATTCTTGATTCCCATATACAGAAAATATTTTTTCCGAAAAAAGTTGACATGTTAACATGTTAATAATATTTATTTTAGTTCCAGTTGAGTAAATATGCAAAATGGTCTACATGAATTAATAACAAACATTAGAAGTCAAATTAATTAATGATTAGTGGATTACAAAATTCTTCTTCGCATCTTTACTTTTTTATTAACTTTGAAACACAGCTTTCCCAAAACGTTGTTTGATACTCGATTGTGAAATATTTACGCATTCTTGAATGATATTTTTGTTCGCTGCGCTCGTAAAAATAACTTTCATTTTTTAAACGCAAAAGAGATATTAAGCAATCTAAAACAACGGTTTTAATATTCAATGAACCGTACTTCTAGTTATTATGGATAAGAATTTTTTTAAGTACTGTTCAAAAATGTTATAGTATAAATTTTCGACTGAAAAGGATTGGATTTAGCTTCTTTGGTATACAGCAGCGATGATATGGCAGCAGTTTGAGAACATTCACCGTATACTAATATCACATCGATTAATTCATCACTACTGTTATACCATACCATCGCATTGTCATCATTATGTGACAAAAAGAAAACTATGAAGGAAACACGAATAACTGTACTATGATAACATGACTAATTCCTCAATTTTTTTGTTGGACTTTCAGTTATAGTATAAGAATTTAATATTATGTTAATAAATGGTTTTTTATTATTCTTGAAGTTTTGAAAACTTGGATTTTATTTTGCTTATTTTGTTGAATTCTAGCCGGGTTATAAAACACCCTGTATGTAAGGAACGACTCACTTCTCACTACACATTGCATAAAAAGTGTAAGCATTAACAGAGAAAATATAATTTAATCTCGCTGAACAATCGATTTACATCCAGTCGTCAATTATTCGCACAACCTGAGGTGTACGAAACTATGAAGATGTGGAAAAATACTTAATCTCTGTCGATATCAACCGGTGTAATCATAAGTAGGTCACTTAAACACTGTTGGATAAAATATACTACAGAGATGTTGGGTTGGGTGGCGTCGATCAATACCCACTCACCCTACGTAGCAAATAACTACCCTCACTTCGCTACTTGTTATTTTTTAAACAACTTCCAGAAATTTGCCGAAAAACGATGAATTTTCAGTATTTCGATGTTCAAAGTGTCCTTTGATGTAAATAAATAAAATTTAAGGGACGGAATTACAACTACAACTCAACTGTTACTAAAAACTTGCTAGTATGCAAGTTCTTGTTTTTGAAATTTTTACTTGAATTATAAAATGTTACCTAGCGGGTCCAAATTTAAAAATAGAATTAGAAGAAATAGAAATAGGATATTTTAGTTCCAACTGAAAATGTATATACAGAACTTTCGTAAATGATTAAAAGCCACGTGACCACCGAACTTAGTCAACCAATATTACACGGCTGATATTGTGATTTAAATATCACTAAATCTTAGCTTCATCAATATTAATGATTCGTTTATAATGGACAATGACAAACCGTTACGTCTATGCTCGAGATAATGCGATCGCTAATTGGTGGAATAAAATTTCGCGAAATATTATAACAATTACCAGCCGGTGAAACAGAATGTTATGTTTTAATGTAATCTTGATCTTATTGTTTTAATAATATTTAATTTTACTTAAATTTTATTGCCAAGTGAAGGAAATAAAACTATTGCGCCAAACAAAATTACTGGTCACGTGACTTGTAATCATTTATGAAGGCACTGTATATTTTACTAATATGCCACTTTTTCACCCACTAATATTAAAAAAATTAGTTTTTGTCATAATTTTAATAAGGAATTGCCTCAGTAATAGTTGCCAATAAAAATATCAATCACACTGCATTCGTGCCACGCTAAAAATTGTACGTTGTTTAGCCTTTTGATAAATACAAAACTTTATTTCTGTGCCTTCTTGAAAGGCTTCTGGCTAACATAAAATTGGATGCTCTTCAATTTTAAACCTACGAGAATTTCCCTTTTTAAACCTGAAAGATTTCAAGTACCACTGAATTTTTCATGATTCACTTTAAATTAGAAAAGACTTTCTTTGCTTTCGGCTTTCTATAGGAAAATTTGTTACCAACTTTGTATAATATAAATAAACATCATTAATAAAGGGCCCCGCATAAACCTTATGGATTTCAGGTCCCGGTGGATTTATCTGGATTTTTGATATTTTGTACCTACTTGATGTGCTCCTGATCAAAAGTGTCAATGATCTATCCCATGATATATCTGCCCCTAATATATATATATCGATACAGGATGTCCCAATTTAAATTACGCACTTGAATATCTCGCCAGGGAAGCCACCAATCGGAAAATAACCCTTACTACTATTTTTCAAAAAATTGAACAACTTGATACTAAAGATCGTTAAAAATCTTTTGAAAACGTCCTCTTGTTCCAAGAATTTTTTTGAAACGTTATTTTTTTCGTGGGTGCAGTAAATGCACCAATTTTGAAAAAATATTCTCTGACTGGAAAAAATTAAGTACTTTTCATTATTTTTATTAATTGAAGCACCATTTTAATTTTTTGCGCATACTTTCCTACACCCTGTACTATGTCATATGAGTAGTGTTGTAAACAGATTTTCAAAAGAAACAAAGTCTAAATAAGTAACGATAAGAAGAGCCTGAAGGTCAACAACTAACTAATTTTGCAATGTAACATGTTTTTTGAAAGGTATTCTCTGAACAAAAAACCGGCACCATATACAAGGTGATTCACAAATGGCGACCAAAAATGAAACCTCGTATTTTTTGGTGAATTTTAAGGGGAACCTTCCCTGTAAAGTTTTTATCTAAGACGCTTGGTTGAAAAGATACAGGGTGTTAAACTTCAAAAAATATTTTTAATTTTTTTTAATAATTTAAAAACTATTGTGTGAAATAGTTTGAAATTGGGCACATGTACTTATGTAAATATTTTCCAAAATCTGGGCCCTCTTCTAAAATTTACATGCTTCAGTGGCGGAGATACAGGGTATCGTTGGCATATTTTTCTAAATAAAATAGTACACCACTGCTTTACGGTAACAACCATGATATTTTCGGATTCGTCTTTCAATTTTCTACAAATTACTACTCTTTGTTTTTCAAAAAAAAGCCGGATTTTCGAGTAAAACTTAAAAAACGAACTGAGAAGACACTTTGATATTCGAATCTAATGCTTTTTAAAATTACATAGTGGGCTGCGATAGCGACTTTGACATTCTGAGCAGTTAGAAGAAAGATATAAATAATGCTTTTCATCAGATTCAAGCAAGAATAAATTTCGAAGAAATTACATTTTCGTTACTAAAAAGATGTCGGACCTGCGTTCGTGGAAATGGAAGTATTTTGGAGCATTTACTCAAATAAAATCATTAAAATGATGACTAATTAATTTCTTTATTCGAATAAATAATAATAGAAGAATGATTAGTGCTTGTCATATCATTTATGTAAGTGTTTTCAGTTGGATTTTTAAGTTTTACTCGAAAATCAGTCTTTTTCGAAAAACATAAGAGAGTAGTAATTTGTAGAAAATTGAAAGACAAATCCGAAAATATCATGGTTGTTACCGTAAAGCAGTGCATATTTTATTTAGAAAAATATGCCACCGATACCCTATGTCACCGCCACTGGAGCATGTAAATTTTAGGGAAAAACCTTCAGATTTTGGACAAAGTTTACATAAACACGTGCCAAATTTCAAATAATAATTTCACCTACTAGTTTTTAAATAATTTAAAAAAATTAAAAATATTTTTAACATCCTGTATTTTTTAACGAAGCGTCCTAGATAAAAACTTTATAGTAAAGACCCCTTAAAATTCATCAAAGAATAGGAGGTTTCATTTTTGTTCACCATTTATGAATCACCCTGTATTTTACTATCAATTTTCTTAAGCTTACAAAATCATGAAAAATACTATGTTTATTCCATTGATTGCAGAGGTTTGGTAAAATTTCATATTACAGTTTATACATTTAAATCGTCTGCTGTTGGAGGTTGTCAGACGTATGTACTTGGTGATCTTCCTATGGCGCCTAGTAGGTATGCAACCTAACAATCAAGAGTTAGATGGGAACTAGAATTTTTTAATTCTCTTTAGACACATTTTTAAACCCCTGTACTTCCTGTATATATTCAGGAAAAGGTAGGAAAAACATATGAATTTTTCTATGAATGGTGCGAAAAGAACAAATAATGGTAGCAAATCAAGATGTTTTGTTAATTTACTTAATTAAAATATGAAACATGCTCAAGTCATCAAATATCTGCATTCAACGCCAGAGTAATGTCAATATCCAGGCTAAAACCTTAATTGACGATAGTGTATCGATCATAACTTTTTATTTTCAAAGAATTAAACAACTTAATCTTAAAGATCGTTATCAATCTTTCGAAAACATCTTCTCTTTCCAAGAATTTTTTAGGCAATAAGGATCATGTAAGTGCTTCAGGGCATAAAATGTTATTGTTTTTTTTTCGTGAGTGTAGCAATTGTACAAATTTTGAAAAAAAGTGATGGCAAAATTTTAATTTAGAAAGACAAATGACATTAAAATTACGTCGTTTCAGTCTTAGATATATTAAGTAAAACATTTCATTAAAATGATAAACTTTAACTTGCTGTATGTAATAGGTAGGTGTCATCTACGAAAAGTATACTTAAAATATTACTGTCAAGAATGTTATGTAGATCATTTACATAAATTAAAGAAGTAAAGGACCCAAGACTGAATCCTGCGGAACTCCTAAGATATTTGACTTGTAAATAACATATTTACTGAAATCTGTTTGAAATAAAATTTTAGTAGGAGCCATTCGTTATAAATATGTTCCAGAATTGGGTGGCAACTTTATTAATTTTTTGTCAGCACTAGTAAAAAAATGATTTCAGTAAAGGCTTTAAAAGATCTTAGAAACAGTTTAAGTGGAATAATTTTACTCATGTTTCATGGAAAAAGGCATTCTGTTATATCCTACACAGTTTTTTTTTGTACAAAATGGAACCTACCCCGCTGCAAAACTCCAACACAGTGCACGCCTTGCACAGAATATACCATCAAAACGGGGATATTACAATGTATACGAGCATGCACGCGATTCAGACGTGTCAATCAGGATATTGATTAATTCTAGCAGCCCCGCTACACTGCAATCAGATAGCGAATTGACATCATGATTGAATGAAAAATGTATACGTTTATTAACTGTGGAAATAGTGCAATTAGTAATGCTGTTATTGCTGTTACAACTCAGTCACATAGAAACAGAATGACATGCCTATTTATAGCCATTTTATGTGAATTGATTGATCGTAACATTCGTCATGGTTATTTTTTTTTTAATAATTAATGTTTACCGTATTGATACGGTACATAAAAAAATGTACAATTTGTACTGATGTTATTTGAAAGATATGCCACTATTATACAGAGTGTACACAGAAATGAATCAATAAATTCGTCTGTGCATACAAAAATAATAGGAGCAAGCTATATAAGATTTTTTTCCAAATGCTTCGTTGGGGAGATAGAAAGAGGGCGTTGAAATTCGAACAAATATAACTTCTGCGTTCCCGACTTAAAAAATCTAAGAAATCTTTTCAATTATTTACTATATTTAAAAAATAAATTTTTTGTTCATCTTATAGAAAATCTAAAACAGAATCGATTACGGGAAGAATATTTTATCCTCCTAAGTAAAAATAGTATTAAAAAATCTGTTTTCTTTCTAAGAGTCAGGAGCGTAGAAATTCTGAAGAAAGTGAGCTGCCTGTCTAAATCTGCACCTCCGGACTATATAATTTATCATTGAGTACCGCATATTATAAAGCATGTCTGGTACAATAATTCCCAAATTTAAAAACACCACTTTGGGAAAAACTTGAAAATTTGTAATTATTTTGGAACTTCAAAGCCCTTCGAACCTCAGTAACATGTAAGAAATATACTTGTATATGACTCACTTCCATTATTTTTGTGAGTTCTATGTACTATGTAATCAAAATCATTGAACCAAACGGCGATTAAAATAATAACGAATCCTGATAAAACTTATTGAGAACCTCTGGTATATCGTCCCCCAATTACATACTACATAAAAAGAGGTAAACGGTTGTGGCCGTAAATGGCGTGTCGTCCGCTTTGCCTCGTTTTTTTAATAGTAAATAGAAAAACTGTTAGTTCGATTTTAGGTTATCAGTTCTATTTTAGTTTTCAGTACGTATATGTGTGTTTTTTACTGTGAACAAATGTTTAAGTAATTTATTTTTCTGGATTCTGATTTACACTGTTTTATTTTCGTGAATGGAAAGTGCCCGTGATGATTACATAAATATTGTGAATAAATATACTAAAATCAATACAATAACAATGAATTAGTTACATATCTTTATGTAAAATGATTTTCAAATAAGCATGCACTGACACACATAGACATAGGCAGAGCTATTGGTAGGGTCAGCGGTTCCCAACAAGTTTTCGACGTATCAATATGGTAAGTCAGTAGGTATAAAAAAAAAAATATTTGCAAAAAATATTTCTGTAGATCGAACTCTCCCACCTCTTCCAACATCTTCTCCGAGTTTGGCCGACATCACATATGCAACATTCAGAAAATAAGGAGCAACTAATGTCCGTGAATAAGCAACACTTAGATATCACAAACTCACATACATTATATAGTTAATACCGCATGTTTCTGAATCAGAAATACTTCACACTATCCGTTAAATAATTGCTTTAAACAATTCGTCCATTAGCCTCCTAGGGAAAATTTTTATAGGAACTTGTCTTGTTATTTTAACGTCCCCTACATAAATCCGGGAGACTGACCACATATTCTGGGACACCCTGTATAAGTGAAAAAATGTATTATGTCGTATTAACAATTTGACACAGTAAAGCACTTTAAAAGGAATAATGTATTTTAGATACAAACAAGAGGAAATAAATGGGTTAAATTATTTTTATCGTTAAGACTAAAGGTTATATCTAGACATATCGATTTTTACGGTTCAAGTAACATTTCCAGTGTATTCGTATAATTTAAGAATATTAGAATTGATAAAATTTGTAAAAATAGTAACGTAACAGACATAATGTTTTTAATTGGAATTTAATACTGGCGATTTATATTTCTTGAAGTCCTATAGATACCTACCTATACGAAATTATTTATCCTAGTGTGGAGCGTCTTATTATGTGATCCAATTAAGAAGCTTCGACACATATCATTTACACAACAAATTATTGAACCTACATCTTTGACGGTTAATATTAGCTTTATAATTATGTTAAGAAAAGCTTGTATAGCCAGGAAATCATTATAAATTACACAAAATGGGTCACTAATATTTTCAATATTATAATTTTTAGTACATTTTAGTACTAGTGTCACTTATACTTAAATAGGTCCCAGAATAGTCGGGAGGTGTCAAATATAAGACGATTTAGACCAATGATTCCCAAAGTGGTGTATATCGACTCCTAGGATTTGGAACTACATGGAGTCCATGTCAGCGAAAATAAAAATTGGGGGTGCATGAGATGTAAATGGAGGTCTACGAGAATGGATTAAGCAGGTGGTGATCGAAATTTTGGTTTTCCATAAACAGAATAATTTACTTAACACAGATAGTACCTATGTATTTACATAATGCCTACTTTCTTATAATAGACATACATTACATATGAAATAAAATTAAAAAAAAATGTTTATGAAACATGATGACGATTTGGAATTAGATGGGGAACTTTATGACTCCATGGTTTAATCATGGGAAAATTCCAGATCGATGGTACGATCATCCTTCGTCTACGGGTCAAATCAATAACTCAATTGCTTTGAATTTTAGTTAATGCTAATTGTTAGAATATTCTCTTGAGCTGAATCAACCTATTTCGTTTTACTTATCAAATTATTGTTATTCGTTTGTTATTGAAATTTAAATTAATATTATTTTGTATATCAAACTGTTTAAGAATTATTATAAATTTCATTGAAATTGATGAATTTGTACCAATTCAATATTAGAAAGACGGCGGCCTACCCAAAACAGAAAAAATTGGCGCGTGGTCTACGATACAAAAAAGTTTGAGGACCTCTGATTTAGACCAACTTTCCTGTAGGTATACCAATGTATATTGAGCCCACTGAATGTGGTACTACGAAACATCAGTTTTTAGTATAATTCTAAAATTGTTTAAGATAGAGACTTTAATTTATGTCCTGAATATGTAAAAAAATAATATACAAGGTGTCTGTTGGAGTCGAAATCCTATTCAGTATACCCATTTTAATTAATCGTTTACATTTACAACTAAAATTGTTATTTGTTCTCATCAAATTTTGATATTTTCTACCGAGATCGTTTAAAACGGCAAAGCAAAAGTTTCGATCTTTGCGCTGAAATACAGGGTGTTTTATAATTATTTTCTTATATTTGAAGAAGCAGTTATGCACAAAAAATTAAGAAAAAAGCTTATATAAATAGTAAAGTCCATGCAAAGATATAAAAAGGAACATCTTTGGGGATAATATTTAAACAGCAGTAATTTTTAATTTTTATTTAAAGAATCGCTCCCTCAAATATAAAAAAGAAATTCTCGAACATCTTGTATTTTCATCATATTCATTTTTATATTCAATTACAGCAAAATTCCCAAATATCTTTTAGAAAATAAATTTTGTTTTAGAAAACGGAAATTAGGTGGTCATTGGCGTAGACAGAAATAAGTTATGGGGTGGACAAGGGAGTGGAGACCCCTAAAAATAACACTGTGCATTATTTTCTAATATGTTCAAGAAATATATTACACTCAAATAAACCAAGACTTGCACGAAATAAGGAGTCTTTATTCGTGTCTTTTTTCATGGTGCCACATTCAATGGGCTAAGTGTTGACTTTTGTGTGTAGATACGTATTACTTTGATCCCAGGAAATTCTGGTCGAGGGATATTCCAACTGTTCTAGAACATATCGCATACATTTAATAAATAAGACAGGTATGCAAGTGCGCACTTTTAATCTGATCTCAGGGTAACGTGGCACAGATGTGTTACGTATTTCTTTATGGCCACCTACTGAAAATTATGTCCATCCTAAAGTGGAAGAAACATAAAATATTCACTCCTTCGAATGTCGAAACACATTACGTGTTGCCATAAAATAGTGCCTCATTTTTATGATACTTCACTTATAAAAATTGCTTACTGTATTACATACTGATATTTAATTGTATACGTATAAATACCTTGTATGTCTACAAAAATAAAATATTTGAATCTTATTTAATACTAGTTTGAGGAAGAATTGGACGAATAAAATTATTTTGAAAAATGAAATCCAAATAGCGAAGAAAGTACAGACAAAATTATTGAAGCTTTTGAATAAAAATATATTTTTTTTACTGTTAAGGAATTAATCTTTTAGTTTTATTTTATAACATTAATCTGAAATAAAATATTCAGGTACCTCTCTTAACATCATCTAGTCTAATTGATACTACCATAACGAAGTCATAAATAATAAGTTGTCCGTTTCAAACTTATTAAAATTTAAATGAGGTTGCTATTAATTTAATCTGTGAGGGGGAGAGGAAAATTATTCTATATTATTTTATAGACTGTGATTTATGATACTCCATTAGCATGGATTCCAACGATTGTTTTTAGAACTTGGGATTATTTTCTAACGATTTGCAGAGCAAAAAATGCTTTTATGTTATGAGCAGAGAAGGCCGAATCTAATTAAATTCATCTAAGTGGGAAATCATTCCAGACAGATATAAAGAAAATATTATTTTGGTGGTGGGCTTGACTTTCGTCTTAATGCTTCAAAATCGTTTGGGCACTTGTCAGTGTCATTGTATTTACTTAAAAGCCTTAAGGCTGACTGATGTTTGAACGAATGCAAATATTTATTTGAGAAATCGCAAAAAAGCAAAAAATTCTATAGAGCTTTTACCAAATTTTGTTTTTCGTTGTCGTTCTATATTATCCTACGTCATAAATTACGGCAAATTGTAAACAAATTACACTACAAGTTCCATTTTTAAATTTTATTTATTGTTGTTAATTGAAAGATTTTGTTCTCATATTCAGAGAATATCATGACGTACTCGTATAACTCAAGTAATCATGACAGTTCCGAGTTCTTTAACAAATTATCGAATTTTGTAGAAAAGTTGAAATTATTTGAACTCTTTCCAGGATTTGTCCACATTTCCCAGAAAAATTTCGTTATAACATGAACCAGGATTCAATTAACAAAAATTTTAAACTATCGTAGATATGCATTTAACAAACTTTGTTGCTATTGTTGTCCAAAAAACTCTCTTTTTCCGGACTTAATGAATCGCTTTTCAAATTGTCACTGAAACTTTTTAACCCGCTTTTATTCTTGTTCAAACCAAAGCTGAACTGCCAGTAACTGCGAGAATAGAACAAAAGCTTAGATTCGGTTAAAAAGATAACCTAAACTAAACCAGACTAAAATGGAATTATCGATTAAACAAGCTTAAAAACATTTTTGCATGAATATGAGCTTATCAGATATATCAGAGAGTATGTTTGAATTTTAAATCAATTTCGTAAGTAGGTAGTATAGGAAACTAAATATCATGGACATAGTCTAATATTAAATAACCATACTTCAACATTGTATCAGAGAGTTGGTATAGTGTTCTCTGATTATATCTCAAGAGATGTTTTTTTTATTTGAGAATTTAACATGAATATTTACGGAACATTGAATATATGCCCGATGTTGAGATTTTAAAAAATATTTAGTTTTCTTTTTCAATTCAATTTCAATTTTTGTTACAATTGTAATAGTTCAATTAAATGGGCCTTTAGTTCGCAATTTTGGTCAACTTACCTCAATTTTTGATATAAGTTAATTTGAGGTGTGTAATAACAATAAGTGATAGTAATTTTTTTTTCAACCCCCGGCCAGGGGTGAAAAAAGATAAAATAAAAGGGTTTTTCAAGATAACTCAAATGGGGTAGGAGCTAGAAGAAAAAGTTTCTTATAAAAGTTGCAGAGCATAAAATTCTATATAAAAATGGTCCATTGACTTTTTCTTGTACTATTAAAATTAACAGCGTTAGGGAGAGTAGAAGTTAAGGGAGGATTTCAGAAATTTAAAAAATCATAAACAGAAAAATGAATGAATATTATAATTTTTTTTTAATCTACTCTAAAAAATGTAAACTTTCTTTTCAGAGAAATATATATGATTTAAATTTTTAATAAAAAAGTTATAACAATTTAAATTTTTTAATCGTCAATTTTTATGATTTAACACTTAAATAATTTTTTTTCTGTGTCATTCGATTGATTATTTAAATAATGAAAAGATGCTATCGAAATTTTGTTTTGCGGCAAAGATAAAAAATCACGTTCGCTTTATGAAATAGTAATAACTTTTTACTTAGAAATTAAAAAATATATCTATTTCTCTGAAAAGATAGTTTGCATTTTTTAGAGTAGATTGAAAAAAAAAATTATAAAATTCATTTGTTTTTCTGTTACCAAGAGGGAAATTACAAAGAAAGATAAGGNAATTTTATTTTAATCTACTCTAAAAAATGTAAACTTTCTTTTCAGAGAAATATATATGTTTTTAAATTTTTAATAAAAAAGTTATAACAATTTAAATTTTTTAATCGTCAATTTTTATGATTTAACACTTAAATAGTTTTTTTTCTATGTCATTCGATTGATTATTTAAATAATGAAAAGTTGCTATCGAAATCTTGTTTTGCGGCAAAGATAAAAAATCACGTTCGTTTTATGAAATAGTAATAACTTTTTACTTAGAAATTAAAAAATATATCTATTTCTCTGAAAAGATAGTTTGCATTTTTTAGAGTAGATTGAAAAAAAAAATTATAAAATTCATTTGTTTTTCTGTTACCAAGAGGGAAATTACAAAGAAAGATAAGGGAGAACAGACAAATTCGAAAAACGTCATTAGTGTTATGACATAAAATATGAGTAATTGCTATTAAAGATGCTTATTTTCAAAGATGCAAACGCTATACGTAGTAGTGCCCTGTTTGGTTATGATGACCTCGAGTTTTATTTTATATGATTTAAAAAGCGAGCACCGTAAACCAAAGTCAAAGGCTGAAAATTTTCTCATCTTTTCTCAAAAATTTCGTTATGCAAGGCATACAAATTCTATGGAAAGAAAATTAAAAAAATCCTTCAAAACGTGCAAAAATATTTATACAATCCCATTTAAAAAATATCAATGACGTCACCACTCAACTATAAGAGGGCCACTCCTATGAATCTCGATTAATATACGACACATATCAAAAATCTCTATATATTTTTTGTTGCATCTTTTGAGGCCTTTATGATCGTAAAAACAAATTTGAGATCCATGCCAACTTTGTGAGTAATTAGAAAAAAACCGGAAAAGTACCAAAAATTTAGGACCGTCTAACTTTTTTGTTTTAAGAGAGAGAAAACTTATTTTAATAAAATTTGATGGCAAAATTGATATATTTCACCTAGTGGAAACAGATTTTTAGAATATCGTGTGGTCGTCCTGTGGTTACAAAAAATTGCTTGATTTTTCCTCTTTCATGCTATATATTATATGTTGCCTGCATCTTTTATATTTATTACATTTTTTACAATTTTGGTATAAAAAATGTAAACATTTTTGTGTTAACGTAGAAATTGTTATAGATACGTGTCAATTACAAAAAATTTAATAAATATAATGTACTTCTTTTAAACAAAATACAGATTTTCTTTTCATATTAATATAATATTGATTTTTTACTTTAGAGAAACCTGAGCCTTCAACATTGTTTTTGCACAAAGTAGCTTACGCTAAATGTATAGCACGCTATGAAAACAAATGTGTTATCCCAGTAATGCCATTATTTAACAAATGGTTTATTGTTATAGTTTACACATAAAAGTTGTTACAGTTAACTGTGATTTGAAAAACTATAATTTTGAATAATAATCATATTTTCACATATTGAAAGTGTAATATGTTTGTATTGTACTATCAATGCAATTTCAATTCTCTTCAAGCACTTGCGTAATGTAGAAAACCTTCGCTAATAAAATCAGTTGTTAATAAAATAGGTAATGTTAACAGAATTTTAAATTATGTAAATAGGAAAAATGAGCAAAACAGTGAGAGATTGAAGTGAACTACAATTTAGGGAAGGATAGTACAAGAAGGGTATTACGAAAAATGGTTTCCAATGTTAAGTATAATGTTGAAAAAGTGCAACTCTTGAGCTTGAGGGAGGAAGATAAACCGAGAAGAGTAAGGTTCTGTAGGTGGTGACAAGAAAGAGAGAAGGAATATCCTTTTATATTCAAAAGAATTGTCTGATCAGATGTGTCTAATTTTTGTAACAATAGATAGAATGTAATAATAGATAGAATGTAGGAACATTTATTTCAAATGGACTGCATTTCAACAGAGGTTTTCAATAAACGTTTGGGTTAGAATTCTTGATACTAAAATCATAAGACCTTGCTTCTATGATGGTAAACTGATGAGTGCCAGACATTGCAGACTCTTTGCTTAAAGGAAGTACATTATATTCATTAAATTTTTTGTAGATGGCCTGTATAAAACAATTTTTACATTAACGTACATTTTTTATACAAAATTGTACAAATGTAATAAATAAAAAAGATACAGGCGACATGTAGTATATCGCTTGAAAGAGGAAAAAACAAGCAATTTTTTCTAGCCTCAGCCTGCATCGATGACAATTTTTTTTGTCCGCGTAAAGGGCGCAGCAAATTACATACGATATTTTAAAAATCTGTGGACACTAGGTGAAAGGTCAATTTTGCCAGGAAATTCTATTAAAATAAGTTTTCTTTATCTCTTAAAATAAGAAAGGTAGACGGCCCTAAACTTTGGGTCCTTTTCCAGTTTTTTATGATTACTCATAAAGTTGGCCATGGATCTCAAATTTGTTTTTACGAGCTTCAAGGACTCAAAAAATGCAATAAAAAACATAAAGATTACATAGGAGTGACCCTCTTATAGTAGACAGCCTGTATATAGCTATATACTTACAGGGTGTTTTCAAAAATGAGTAACGGAATTATATCTCGGGGCCTTTATATCATAAATATCATTATTAATGGGAATAATTATTTGAAAAAAAAAAGAAAAAATATTGGCAACTTGTAAAAATTAATTCAATAATATTTCCATTTAAACTTGAATCTCGAGAAATGTTATTCATAAAAAAAGCTAAATATGAAGATAACGAACTTCATTCTTCTAATTTTTATTACAAATATTCAGTTTCATTTCGGAAAACTTGACGTAACATGAACCTAATTTAACTAAATACGGACGTAATTAATTAAGAAAAATTTGTCATCACAATTTACATTTCCCAAAAATTAATTGAATAATACTTCTACTTAAACAAGAGTATAAATATTAAGATTCGTATATGATATTATAACACAGATGTTGTATGATAGTCTCAAATCGCGTAGGGAGTCCCAGTTTTTGCTTAGTTACACATTAAAATTTATGTCATGTGGATCAATACCGCATGAAAAAGCGTAAACCCTATGTGCTTGTTTTTCAATTGTAAGGAACGGTTGAAAGCTTACGCCTCAATGGCAGTGAAAGACAATGAACCCTAAAGCGGAAAATCCGGTTTAGAGAACTTAATCGGAAACGAGGTCTGCTTTAAAACTTTTTTTAAACAAGGTGGTGCCCTTATGTGAATTGATTGTTCTCGATTAATAGCTTTTTTATACCGAACCTAATAATAGAAGTTTAAATAAATAATCACAATGAAACTAAAGATGAAGATAAAAACCGATGAAATGAATTTAAAACTATTGTTCCAGAATATTTTACAAACCCAGTTACATTTTGAGAGAGCTTAACCAAATACTGTCCTGCACTAACATTTTGCAGATAAAATGTTAATTCTTCTATCACAACTGGCTTCAAAATACCAAAATTTATCAAATGTTTTACTGTTCATTTAAATAAATACAAATATGTATTTAAAGTTGTGGTTTTATCGAGCCAAGAAAGGATGTATTAGTTAGTCAGGGAAAATGGTTATGTAATAGGCGATAAGGGTATGGATTATTTTAAATTTGTGTAATGTAGTGATGGATTTTAAAGGAGGAGTTAATGAAGGAAATATACATGATGAAAAAGACATAAATAAATATATTCAAGTATGGCTTTAAAGCAAGGTAAAGTCCTTGAACGATAATTGGAGAAAACTGCCCTTTGTTGTAAAATTTTAGCTAAGAACATAGAAATAATCATCGACCGCTTGCGACGTCCTCCATTACACCTTTAGGCGTCTATGGGTCGCCATTATCCACGCAAAATTATTTAAAAGAATAAAGGGCGCTCAAGGGCACCGAGCTTTAAACTGCGGTAATTTTCCAGGACAAAAGATCCGAATCTAATCCACCCCTAAATAGAACTAAATCGTTACGTAACCAAAAAGAGGTGATATGTAAATGCCAAAAGGTCAAACGGGTTAGAAGGACTGAGGTCTTGGGTAACGGTTTAGGTTTTGAGGAAGTTCTTTTCCTCCAAATGATGATCGAGTGATGGGAGTTATGGAAAAGATGCGGTGTCTAAGTGGAGGCGAAAAGGTGATATTTAAGGAGGTAACACAGAAAGATGCTCACCCCAGCTAGCTCCTGTCCTTCCTAGGAACTGCTTGGTCTCCGAATTCCACAGAAATTGGCGGAAGCTCTCCCATTTTCCAAGTACGGGTGGCCGAGTGTAGAACTCGTTAACTTTCTTATCCGCCATCGCAGTATGTGTGCAACCCACTACCCTTTACGTAAGAAGGGATGGAGAACGGTCGCTCCCTGGGTTGCGGATCGTGGACTTGCGCAGCGTCGGGGCCGGCTTCGATCGTCGCTCTGAAACGCTGCAACGCGCGTATTATAGCCGGACGCCGACGCCATCTTGCACCGGAGTGGCACAGCATCCCGGAACGGCAGGAATCGTTCGCGAAAATGGCACACTTTCGGAAGCTGCGGGAGGTGGTGGCGATTGATTGACCGAGTTGCCGTCATCGCAATCAATCGCGTTTCGGAAACAGTGGCGGCTTATAAATTGCCGTCACAGATTGTTATACGGGGCTCGTAGTAGACTGCTGTGTGTCCCACAAAAAAAATATTACATTATCATCAAATTAAAAATGTATGGACTGAGAGGAAGAATGTTTGATTTTCTAAATAGTTACTTAAAAAATAGAAAACACAGATGACACAATAAGTTACGTTGGAGAAGTTAAATATGAAGTCCCACTGTGCTAGGCCCACTATTATTTTCTTTATATACATGGGACCCTTATAAATACAGTTTTGTTAAGAAAAAATCAAAAAGGGCAGTTCGAAAATGATTTAAAAATACACTTCTGCACGGCACTGGAAACTGGTCCACTGTGATAAAAACGGACAAAAACTTTCGCAAGGAAAAAATATGTAAATAGAATGTTATCGCACCTATTTTATATCGGTAAATTCAACTGCTTTTGCTTTTATTAAGTAATAAAATTAATTTGTTTTTAAATAAAAAAATCATTTGCCATACCCGATGTTACAACAATTGTTCAAAATTTTATCCACCAACGTGTAAACAGTAAACACATTTGGGTCCCTCTTATTCAGTTTCTACGAACTAACACAAATGTTGTCTTGCTTCACCATAACACAAATGCTTCACCATAAATTAAAACGATATCCATCAACTCCGAATTGCTATACACGCAAACCATTTTTGAAGCTAACTACCCGTTTATGACACTAACTACTAAAAAAACTATTGTAAACACCACAGATAACAGGTAAATACTATCGTAACGACGATTGCAAAATCCGATTTCAGTATTCGGAGTCGCTGAAGCCACGTGGCTCTCCATGTGTATTGCGAATGACGCTAGAGACTACAGTTGTCCAGCTATGTAGTAGTTGAATGTACTATAACTTCAATAATTTTTTTCTCGGAAACTATAAGGATTTTACAAAAATTTTGTTTACGATATTGACTCCATTTCTCATGCCGCATCTATTCCCAAATTTTTTTGGATAAGTTGTGAATCACCCTGTATAAATAATTTATTATCATTAAATAGTAAAGGTAAGATGATCAGTTTTGCTGACGATACAGTGATATTATTTGAGACATAATCTTGGAATGAACAAGGAAATCGCTGAAAGGGAATTTTGAATCATAAAGAAATGGTTTTAATATAATACTCTCATATTAAACTGTAATTAAACATCCTGTATATCTTTTAGTTCCTATGCTACTTACCTACCTACCTACTTTGGGATCCTTAAATATCGACACCTAGACAGTTATTTAGGAAGCGCAGTCAGCAAAATATCTTGGTATTCACATTAACCAACATTTTAGGTGGGACCTACAAATAAATAGCTTAATAAAAAAAATTAGAGGTTTCTTACAAAAATTTAAATATTTCATAAATATATTACCAGTAAAAAGTTTGGAGACTCTATACTACTCGTTGATTCAGTCGCATCTCATATACGGAAAAATGGGTTGGGGGGGAGTACAAGATTGTTACCTAAAAAATTTGAATGTAGTTCAAAAATGGATACTTAAAATAATTTATGGAAAAGAGAGAACGTATATTATTATTATTTACATTATAAGTGTGACTAAACTATTTAAAATTCAGACGAATTAGACACAGTTATAGTTTTGTGATCATGCTAGAAAATGCTTAACAAGTGAATTTTTAGATTAGTTCGTGTTTTGACCCTAACATCAAGACTATCCTCCCCTAGAAAGTGGATTTCAAGATTTCAAACCAATTTGAGTAGGCAGTGATTGGAAAAACATTGGAATTTATGATCTCGGTGCACTATAATTCTATAACCCCATTATTTGAACGACAGAGTTATGGGGTTATTGAGTTATAGAAGCCTGTCAACTCATAGTCATATACTTTCGGAGCCCTGATGAAATTCATTATGGTGATACGGGGTTATGAAGCTACAGGGCTACGAGGCTATGGTGCAATGAGATCAAGAATTCGAATGTTTTCCAATCGCCGACTCGAGTCAATTTGAAATCTTGAAAACCCATTTCTGCGGAGGAAATAGGTAATGAAGCACTTACGTAAAACAATTCGAGGTAGTTTGGTAATTGGTCTGAGGAAGAGAAAACAACAACCCTAATCTGAAATGAGGCTGTGGAGGTTTTAAGAACTATAACTGATGGAAAGATCATCAAATATTGAAAGTGCTTTAGACGTGAAATATAGTGAAACATATCTACAATATCCACAATTTGTTGTTAATGGAAATGGGTAGGAACATGAACAAGAATATTGCACAAGTCATCAGGATACCTAAGGATGTATATACATACTTGCCAGATAAGCCGACCTTAGACCAAGATCCCTTCGTTGCGCTTACCGTGTATATAGAGTATATTCAACCAATGCATTTACAATTTGTGGCAGATATATCGCAAATGGTTAAAATTACCCCTAAAAAGTTATAAAAAAATCTAGAAACACTTTCAACATTTGTAAAAAAATTTTATAAGTAAGTTAGAGATCAGGTAAGAGAAAATACAAGCTGAAAAATCACGAAAGAACAATCTTAATAAAATTTTGAAATCTGAATTAAATGAGGCAAAAGAACGGGACAATTTGTTTGCCGAAAAATGAACATGTAAGACGCAAGACCCAGTTGATTGTTACAACAAAATCCTTGCTAAAGTATAGATAAAAGATCCAGAATTTGACCTCATTGCTCAATAAAACTTACTGGGCATTATAAAATGTCTTAATTGTGTAGAATTGCTTGCTAAAAATAATATAGGAAAGTTTTAGTAGCAACGAAAAGATCTATAAAACTGTATTGCCCCAAAAAAGAGTTCTAAAAATTCTTTAAGCATTTCATAGTGGGTTCTTTGGCCTGAATGTTGTTTTGATGCAGAAAATGGTCCCGGCAATGTGATACATGTGCCTCAATTAAAAAAAACATACTGATAGAGGATGCATCTGAGCGGGATGATGTATTCTAACAGGGCGACATTGTTACGGAAACTCACCTGCTTTAATATACGGGGTGTTCAAAAAGTTTGGAAACACCCACCCCTCTTTCTCATAAAATACTGCTCAAACAAAGAAATGATTAGGACAAAAGTTGCAGGATTTTGAGTGAGCAATCCAACGGTGACCTTGACCTTGACCATGCCCTTCAAGGTCATTTAGAGGTCAACCTGAAAATTTTAAACGGAACCGTATATTTTTGACCCCGGAAATGGAAAAAAATGGATATGGAAACGTTCGGTTATGGCCTTGACCTTCAAGGTCATTTAGAGGTCAAGTTAAAAATTTTATATGGAACCGTATATTTTTTTTGCCGTTATTTTTTTTTCGTAAGAGCATTATTAAACTTAAGTTCTTTGCTTACGTTTGACGTTACAGTTACCCTTAGGTCATGGTCAAAGACATGGTATAGGTCATTTTTGAATTTTACGCTCACTCAATTTCCGCGGTCAAGAATAACGGGTCATTTATTAAAAAATCAACTTGACCTGTAAACGACCTTGAAGGTCATGGTCAAGGTCATAACCGAACGCAAAAATTTCAATTTTTTCCATTTTCGGGGTGAAAAAATACGGTGCCATTTAAAATTTTCAGGTTGACCTCTAAATGACCTTGAAGGTCATGGTCAAGGTCACCATTGGATTGCTCACTCAAAACCCTGCAACTTTTGTCCTAATCATTTTTTTGTTTGAGCAGTATTTTCTGAGATAAAGGGGGAGTTCCAAACTTTTTGAGTACCCGGTATGTGGTTAGAAAAAATAACATTTGAAATTCGAGATATTTTGTTCACTTACGAAGAAACAACATTTTCATCTATTATGGCAATATAAACTATTAAACTTTATTTAAAGTCAAAATATATCAAAAATACATATCTGAGAATTTTCTGAAAGAGATAGAAGCTGAAACTAGTAATTTAATTATTTTTATAATTTGTTTCATATATTTTTTTTATCTGAAGCTAACTTAAAGGTGAACTGTCTACATTTAAAGGAATCGAATTGGAAAAGACAGACCGCATAATAATTTCATGTGTCGGTCATAAAACTATATAAAAAATATTTCGAACCAAAAATGTTTAAAGATATTTTAAAAGAATCGAATAATATAATTATTTTTCATAAAGAACGATAAACAGTTGAAGTAGGAAACCTTGTATTGTCCATAGCTGTACCACCGACCATAGCTCATGTGTTTCTCATAATTTTAATATGACATGACTTAAGGATATTAAAAATCTAACTTCGATTACTTTGTCAATAAAACACCGCACTCGTTTGAATAATTTATTAAAAACTTACATACTGAAATGTAAATAACAGAAACAAGGTTACTACCTATTTTAAAATTAATATATACACTTAAAGTCACTAAGAACACAATAAAAAAAAATAATATAAATACAACAAAAAAGATGCTGCACAAAAATAAAATATGATGTACCTACAATAACTCTTAGTTGTACGTGGACAGTTGCTACACAGTTAAATTCTATGAAAGTATAAAAATACGTAATTCATTCGAATTTTTGTGGAAGACGAATTCCGTTTAAAAATATTTTTAAAAGAAATGATGATGGTGATGCCATTTTCGAAGGGTTCTAGTAACCATTTGCTATCATTTAATCAATCAATAGTTCAAAGTGTACAGATCCCGTTCTTTCCAGTCTGCTGTATTTGATGTTTTTCGCCCAAGCCCTACATTCGATGTTGATGATAATTCCAGCTGAAACAGGAGTTAAATGATTGATGTGTGCATGGGTATTTATGAAGTCAAAATTTTACGTTAATGATATTTTTTATTTTACGTTTAATGATATTATAGGAAAATTTTATATTAATTCTGAATCACTAACATCTAGATATACTAATCTTTAAGTAAGAGAACCTTTAATGATATTATAGGAAACAACTACTCTGCGGACTAAAGCCCCGTCCGGCATTTTTCACCTTCACCTAATTAATAATTACCGGAAATGATAACAACAATGCAATTGATCCCAAATATCATTAATGAAAAAACACACATGTGAGATTCTTTAATCATTAAATAACGTAAACTCTCGTAAAGAAGAGCAAAAAATAATATCATATATGGAAATTACTCGAGAAAAAGTATTTTTTACGGTATTTTTTAGCAACCTGTATTTCAAAAACTACCTATACTTAAATATAATTGAATATAACAGCGAAAAAATGTTGCTCTCGTCTTTCTGTTTGTTTTGATGAGAACAATTAGCTCTGAAAATTTGTCGCAACATCCCTATAACACCCTGTATGACACTATCATTATTTCAAAAATTTGTATATTTGTAAATTGGGAAAAGTAGAATTAATACTTACACACAGGTCTCTCGAATTTGACGGCAACCAAGGGGCTCAAATATCCTTCTGAGTTTAAGTAAGGGAAGTAGTATCCAGGAAAACCTTGGATATCTTTAGGGTAGTAAGTTACTGGGCCCAGGTATTCTTTGTCGGCTGGATTTTCACCGTCACATGACACCCAGACGTTCTGCCTCTGAAAATTGAAATCAATTAGCCTTGAGCCATAAGACTGATTATTACCATATCCAATTCACTTATTCATACTTGAGAGATATTATTGCATTTAACTGAGAGACGTATGAAGACAATCTACAAACTACTGTTGCCAATGGCCAATGCAGTCAGTTTGGCATTTGGCACATGTCAAAAATGTTAATTTGCAACTTTTCAAAGTTTATAAACACTTCCCAAAAGTTATTGCTTTTTTGAAATATTCTACTCATATTACTTTGCAGCCATCAACAGCCGGATTGACTCAGACCGCTATAAGTAGGAAATAATTGATTTTCGGACCCAAGTACTGTGTCAGTAACACAAAACCCACAACTTACTACAATTTCAGCCAATTTGACCGAGCCCACATTTTCATAAAAACCGTGCGAGGTCCTTTATAGTTACCATATAAAATCAACAGTAAAAACATTTAATCAGTCGGATACTTATCAGTTGGACATGTCCTGTAATACCTGTTTCAAAGTCTCTATTGTTACTTAAGAACCGTATACTATTTTTCACATGGGTGAAGTATTTTATTTAAAAATATACCAAATAATTTTTATTTTAAAAGTTTGTCTAGTACGATACTTATTCAGTTGATAATAATCAGTGCAATTAGATGCTGCAGCTATGAAATCTGGAATGGAATCTACACCTCAACAAAGACGGGTAGCTTCTCAGTATTAAGCTTGTATCAGACAATGCAATTTAGTTGCAGTGACAAAATTGTGGGAATTTTGTTGCGGGGATAAAATTGCATGCTTATTATCACACAGTGGGACATAATTGCTGCAATTTGCTTAGTTTGCAGTAGTGTTACCAACTATGCATTATTTAACATGTAAAATTTCTTATATGTATCTTGTAAACAATTATTTTTTATTCAAGCAAAACATTGCAATGGTTTAAAGTAAATGGCTGTATAGCTTTAATAGTGGCTTCAACGGCATTACAAACAACAACCATGATCAACGGCCAACAACAAATAGGTTGGTAATAAACAAATCTACATAAAAGTAACTAGAATTCATGCAATTTTGTTGCACGGAATAGAGCATGTTCTAATTCATGCAATTCAGTTGCAGGAACAGAATTACATAGTCTTATAAGAAAAAATTCATGGATTCTATCGCGGCAACCAAATCCCTGTAACAAAATTGCATTGCCTGATACAGGCTTTAGCCAGTATTATATAAGAAAGATAGGACATTATGACATTTCGAGTTGCAAGATTATTTTGGAATTACGGTTTTATAATAATTGATTAAACTGATTATGTTAGATCTATAGAACTTGCGTGTGTGTGTATTAATGAAGAAATGTTTCTCCATTAATACGGAAAACATAGTAACTACTTATTTCAGAATGAACCGATTATTAAATGCAGACAAAAATAAACCTAATGTAATATGTATGTAATATCAATGAAAAATGGTAGCGCTATACCCGATAATTCAAAAAATTGATAATAATTCATAATAAATACAGCAACTAAAGTTACAATAAAATACAGAAATATAAGTAAGAAACTTATATTTTATTGAGGCATTGAGGGCATTTTTATATTGGTGCATTAATAAAAGTATATTGAGTCAACGCTGTGGCAAAGTTGCTTTATCGCTAGAATATAATTGAGGCAAAATATTTCAAAATAGGTTCGTGTGAGGGCGGTGTGGTCGGCGAACGATATCAATGTGAACGTAATGTAGCAAATTTGGTGTAATATCAAGACAAGCTTGTCTTATCCTATTTATCATATCGTCACGTGGTGGCTTTCTATATATCCTGTCTTTTACAAACCCCCACAAAAAAGTCAAGTGGTGCAAAGTCACATGATCTGGATGGCCATGACAGTGACCCACCTCGACCAATTCATCTATTAAGATAAATTTCATCAAGATCGGCTTCTTCTTTTGAGAAATTCATTTCGAATAAGTAACAACAAAACCATATAAACAATATTCATTAAATATGAATAACTTTTTTAATCACAGAAAAATGTTACTTCANAGTTATAAACAAATGAAGTTATTTTTGAGACGATTAATACTATCTAGTGCATAATGCATTATTTCTAAATAAATTAATATTATACTTGATATAAAAATCCTTTTTTCTCTTTCAAGTTTTCATTCGCGTTTGTTATTTTCCTTTACAAAAATTTTCCTAATTTTCTAAAAGAAAATCCCAAAACTTGTGTATAATTTTTTTACACCATACATACTTTTTTGAAATCGTTTAATTCTTTTCTCGATATTTATTTGGCTAAATTGAGCGTAAGAGATTTACAATTACAAGAATAAAACGAAAAATATGTACAGGGTGATTCAGAAAGACCTCCCGTAAATAAACGGGGTTATAGTATGACAAAAAATGAGAATTTTTTGTCTTATGAACTATTTGTCTATCTTCTCTTGATTTGGAGATAGACAAAATAAAATTTTTTAAATAGAATTTTTACGAAAATTTTCAAACGGTGCGAAATATTTTTATGAAATTTGGTAGTCCGGGGTTTTTAAGGGTGCCAAATACGCTAGTCTGATTATTTTTTGTATATTTCATAGAGGGCGCTAGTTATGCTACATTTTTATTACATTTTAAGTTCTATTTTTTTTTAAGGTTAGGTTTTTTACCATTCGGGCTCCAATTTCTAATGTACAATTTTATTTTCTAAAAATAATGTACTCTTGTTAGAACTTCCTAATGTGGACGATTTTCGTGGACGAGAAAAAAGGCTTTTAATTAAATTCTTACAATATTACACTATAAAATAAGTGACTTTTCTTAAAGTAAGCTCGAGCTTTGAGAAAAGTCACTTATTTTATACACCGTCTTTCTTTCTGAAACACCCTGCATTGTATATTTATATAGAATTTTGCTAAATACCTTATTAGAAATTATAAATACATGTGCACATTTTTTACGAAATTTTTTTCGTCATTTTTTGTCGGACTGACGATTTGCGGATATAGTTTTGTCGGACATTACAATTTTTGCTTATAAAAAACACTTTTCTATCGTGTGTTATTTTTATCCGACATGTGGTAATGGATTTATCATACCCTGTGAATATTCCGATTTCCAGCTGTCGGACTGAAAAAACGCGGCTTGAAATCTGTCGGACAACAATACTTTTTGACTGAATTATTTACAATTAATTTTACTAAAAATTACCTATGTGGTAATTGATTTTCAATACCCTGTTATTTCGGCATGTTTCGGCCGGTAGACACGTCAATGTCGGAAGAATTTCTGTCGGACAAATTTAAATCGGCATTTGCAACAAAATTTCCAGTTACTTAAGCTAAAAATAAAAGATGTGGTCTTGACTTTTCAAACCCCGGGAAATTGCCATGTTTTTGGACTGTTCCGAGTGGAAAAGCGGAGGAATCGAGAAAAGTCGCAGAGGAAAAGTGTGGTAGACTCGTCAAAAAGATGCGCCTCAGGAGTTATAAAGTATGTGTTAATCAACTTTCCAGGGGGGGCCTGTACTGTGGACTATTATAGTTACCATATAATATCAACAGTAAAAACATTTAATCAATCGGATACTTATTAGTTGGACATGTCCTGTAATACTTGTTTCAAAGTCTCTATTGTCACTTGAGAACCGTATACTATTTTTCACATGGGTGAAGTATTTTATTTAAAAATATACCAAATAATTTTTATTTTAAAAGTTTGTCTAGTACGATACTTATCAGCTGATAATAATCAGTGCAATTAGATGCTGCAGCTATGAAATCTGGAATGGAATCTACACCTCAACAAAGACGGGTAGCTTCTCAGTATTAAGCTTGTATCAGACAATGCAATTTAGTTGCAGTGACAAAATTGTGGGAATTTTGTTGCGGGGATAAAATTGCATGCTTATTATCACACAGTGGGACATAATTGCTGCAATTTGCTTAGTTTGCAGTAGTGTTACCAACTGTGCATTGTTTAACATGTAAAATTTCTTATATGTATCTTGTAAACAATTATTTTTTATTCAAGCAAAACATTGCAATGGTTTAAAGTAAATGGCTGTATAGCTTTAATAGTGGCTTCAACGGCATTACAAACAACAACCATGATCAACGGCTAACAACAAATAGGTTGGTAATAAACAAATCTACATAAAAGTAACTAGAATTCATGCAATTTTGTTGCACGGAATAGAGCATGTTCTATTTCATGCAATTCGGTTGCAGTAACAGAATTACATAGTCTTATAAGAAAAAATTCATGGATTCTATCGCGGCAACCAAATCCCTGTAACAAAATTGCATTGCCTGATACAGGCTTTAGCCAGTATTATATAAGAAAGATAGGACATTATGACATTTCGAGTTGCAAGATTATTTTGGAATTACGGTTTTATAATAATTGATTAAACTGATTATGTTAGATCTATAGAACTTGCGTGTGTGTGTATTAATGAAGAAATGTTTCTCCATTAATACGGAAAACATAGTAACTACTTATTTCAGAATGAACCGATTATTAAATGCAGACAAAAATGAACCTAATGTAATATGTATGTAATATTAATGAAAAAAGGTAGCGCTATACCCGATAATTCAAAAAATTGATAATAATTCATAATAAATACAGCAACTAAAGTTACAATAAAATACAGAAATATAAGTAAGAAACTTATATTTTATTGAGGCATTGAGGGCATTTTTATATTGGTGCATTAATAAAAGTATATTGAGTCAACGCTGTGGCAAAGTTGATTTATCGCTAGAATATAATTGAGGCAAAATATTTCAAAATAGGTTCGTGTGAGGGCGGTGTGGTCGGCGAACGATATCAATGTGAACGTAATGTAGCAAATTTGGTGTAATATCAAGACAAGCTTGTCTTATCCTATTTATCATATCGTCACGTCCTGTCTTTTACAAATCCCCACAAAAAAAGTCAAGTGGTGCAAAGTCACATGATCTAGATGGCCATGACAGTGACCCACCTCGACCAATTCATCTATTAAGATAAATTTCATCAAGATCAGCTTCTTCTTTTGAGAAATTCATTTCGAATAAGTAACAACAAAACCATATAAACAATATTCATTAAATAAGAATAACTTTTTGAATCACAGAAAAATGTTACTTTAACAGTCAAAGCTAATGATAGGAAAATTTATTGACAGTGACAAACATTTCTTTTGTTTTTATGGTATTTGTTAATAGTGACCACCTCAAAATTTACGGTACAATATGTGTGACAATTGCTTAGATTGTACGTATTTCAAAAAACGACTATATCAGCAACGATCAAGTGTAACGCCGAAAATGTCATTTTTTATATTAAAATATTAATATCTCGGAAACGGCAGATTTTTTACTTATAGTACCTATTACGAAAAAGCATACTTCTATGTAAAATATAAATATCCACTCAAATTCAGGGTGTTCCTTTTAAAAAAATATAACTTCGATCTGCCCTTCGAAAACGAATCACCCTATATAAGTCAAATTATTTTTAAAATGTGTACTTCTTGCCCTCCCACCCGAACCTATTTTGAAATATTTTGCCTCAATTATATTCTAGCGATAAATCAACTTTGCCACAGCGTTGACTCACCCTGTACATCCATAAGACCACAATTACATGCAGTCTTTTTATATTCATTATACTACACCCGTTTAAAACACTTATTTTGGGCGCCAAATTCTAATAATTAATTATTAATTACACAGCCAAAAAAATTTTATTTCATATACTTTTTAACAGAATGATGCTCCGGTATTTTGACCCGCTAAAGACGATGCGATGGAGCCATCAGAAATGCTCCATCACGTCAGGACTAACCTCAAAAAATAGCTTCAAATCAGTGGAAATCCCAATTTTTTGTTAAAATAATTAATTAATAATAAAATAGTAGGTGCATTTTTGCAATTAAAATACACATACAAAATATATTATTCCTGTACCTTTTTCTCTAAAATGGTTTTTGTGGAGTCATTTTTAACCAATTTTAAGTACTATTATTAGAGAAAAAAGTGCAAAAAAAAAAACAATTTTATTTTGACTCCATATGATTACGTCTGTGTGTCTTATATCACTACATAAGGTCATAGATTATTTCTAGACATTTAAAAACCCATATGCAAACTGCCCATTCATAAGGTGAATATTATATTTTTTATTCATTACCTATAATATCCTCGTACATACCTCTCTTGTATTGTTTATAGATCTAATGTGATTTATTAGAGATTCGGGCATTTCTGGGGGTAGATTAAAAGGGTCGTCATAATATTCGGGGGTCCAGCCGTAAATTTTATTCAGTTTGATAAAGATGCATGGGGAGTTCTTGTGGTAGTTGAAGTGCTGATCCTTATTACACTCGCCCCAATCCCTCACATTCACCTCACAGACTTCTCCCATTGACGGGTAATCAGAATGCGAACACGGTTTCGTTTGGCCGTTGCCCTTTGCTATTTTGCTGGGGAAATAATACTCTGAAATGAAAAGAAAATATGCAAATCGCATGCATAAAATGTTCTCATAATAATACAAAAGAAAGCCGTCGAATATTCTTTGAGTCTTCGTTAGTTATATTAGCAACCTTTTTGAAATTTCTTTTGTAGAATTTGTCAAAGAAAATTCGGTGACAGAAAACCTGTTTTATATTTAACTGTTTTTGAACCCATTTATTAATAAAGAATTTCTTTTCAACTGACCAAAGTCTATTGGTACATGTAAGACAGAATTTGTGTCCTAGCTTCAACAAATTGGCCGCGAAGTTGTAGACAACTGAACAGTGCTGTATTTGTTGACCAATTTTGAGGATTTTTCGTGACGTCCAATATATATATACGCCCAGAAAACTCTTTCGGCGACATTTTTATTTTGTAACATTTCTTCAACTAGAACATTCAAACACAACGTCATGGGGATTTGTACATTTTAATTATACAAATTATACAGGGTGTAATTATGTTACCCAGAATACTAATCTGATTTTTTTTTAGATCAAATAAATAGTCCAAGTTTCGTTTTGCAGCTCCTGAGTTCGATTTTATGTGATTTTAAAGTAACTGTATGAAACTAGGGGAGTGGCAGAGAACGAAACTACATTGAACAATATTTTTTTAACAATAGATCACTTTTGCATGGCTTTGTAGCATGCTATTTTAGTACTAAAGTGATTTTACTACAAAAAATTCGAGTGTTTTTAAAATTATATTTTAGAAAAGCGTTACTAATTTATATTTTAAACTATTTTTTTTGCTGTTTTATAAAATGTACCTTTGACACTGACCTAGTTTATCCAACCTACATAATATCAATCCTCCTGATGAGATATGGCAACAAGGCGTTAAGTTGACAAAAAAAACAAACGGTCAACGTTATTTCGGCGAAACAAGAATGGCCTAATATGCAGTTGTTTCACGTTTATTTTAGTTTTCAGTTAACTCCGTCTCGTAGAGTTTGTAATACGGTTTTTGTCTTTATTGTAATCGATATAGTGTTGTGTTTTACATTTCGGGAATAGAAAACAAAAAAATAAATTAATCATCGTATACTTATGGTTTTATTATTTTTCATAATATTCTCAATGAAGATCAATACACCTTTGCATGCGCTTGAACCAATTTTCGAAACACTTTTTCCAAAACATAAATTTTGAACGCATCAACCGCTTCTTGTAGCGTCGAAAATGTTGACCTCACAATTTATTTATGATGTGCGGGAATAAAACAGTCATTGGGTGCCAAATCAGGGCTGTACGGCGGATGACTTATCAATTCGACTTTTTCGGTTCTCAAAAAGTTTTTTGCTCGAGACGATGTGTAAGACTTCGCATTATTCTGGTGGAGAAATATGCGTCTTCGGCCGTTGGTTTCCCTTATTTTTCCGAAGACTTTCGCAAACAAATAGTTGTATTCCATTCAGAATTGATCGTTCGACGTTGCACTAAGGGTAAAGTTTTCTAAAAAAACAAGCGACCGTTTGCCATTTTGTTGGATTTGGCTCATCTTGGAAGACCCATACAGTGGAGTACTCTTTACTTCAGGGCTCATATGCATGTAGCCATGATTCGTCACCTGACACGATGTCATAGACGTATTTTAAAGCACCGCGATCGTATTTTTTGAGCATTTCTTTCGACCAATCGAGACGAGCCATTTGTTGTGTGTTTGTCAAATTATGTAGGATCCAACGCGAACAAATCCTTTTGGAGGTAAAATGTTCATGCAATATTGAATGTATTCTGATCCCACTAATGCCCAAGAATGCTTCAATCTGTCGATAAGTCGCATGACGGTCTTGTAATATCGGTTCACGCACAGCATTAATGTTTTCTGCAACAACAACCGATTTTGGACGAGCTTCACGAAATTCGCAAGTGAGAGAACCACCGTCAAGATTGAATTCCATATACCACCGAAATACAGAGGTTTTCAATGGTGCTTTATCGCCAGAAGTCGAATTAAATTCATCGGGACACTGTGGTTGAGATAATCCACGTCGGAAGTTGTACAAAATAATCGCACGGAAATGTTTACGAGTTAATTCCATTTTCTGGGCTAGATTAATTTTTCAAGTCATTGTAAACAACACAAATAGCGCATATACGTCAAAATGGTATGAGTAAATACGAATATACCGACAAAAAGTCGAACTTTACGATAGAAACTGTTGCGGCTTCACCGCAAAAATTGTTACTACAATTACATTTCATTTTAAAATATATAAAATAAATTTTCTTTTCTCTTTCTTTGTTGCAACAACATTGTTGTTTCTATTTAATTCAATTAATTACGAAAATCTTTTACGTACTGTTTTTTGTTGGAGATGGTTTTGTGTGTGATTCAGTTTATTCGAGAGAAAAGACTCGACCTAGAAACAAGTGCGTGTTTAATTCCTACTCCAACTCCATAATAAGCAGTTTCAAATTCAGGACATCAGAAGGGCCCTTCAAGAACCTAGTGAATTTCAACAATGGTAAGCCATCTCCAACCATTTTATTTGCTTATCTAACCGTTCATACAGTCCACCACTTTTAATAAGCGTGGCTTTATAACAGGGACGTCGCCGTCGGTTGTCAGATGGCAGCACCAGGATCATCCATTCCCGAAATATAAAAGGCCTCGTACATCTAATTTTATTGTGTGTAAAGTTGAATCCGGCGAATTGTATTTGTAGTGTAATAGACGCTTTTAGTGTGACTTAGATGAAAAAACCGTGGAGTGCTATTAAATTAGAGGGTGGATATTGGAGATAGGGGTGAAAATGCACCCCTTTCTGTTTTTTAATTGTAGCTCGAAAACGAAGCAAAATTTCATTATAGTTCATAGGAAAAATTATTTAGAGAATTGAATTTCCCATGGAAATAGCTTAAAAAAATTTAAAAGGAGAATTTTTTGCAAAAAATCGTTAATAAACAATTTGAAAAAAAAAACAAAAAATTCGATATTCTGATTTTTTTTTTACTTTTTTGCCTTTAGTTTTCTTTGGAGTAAAGATAGGTATAGGAATTACTTCATAGAAAAAAAGTAGATAAAATTTCCTTCAAAACAAGAGGCTGTAAAGTATTTTTGGATGAAAATTGACAAATATATGGCCGCACAAACTTTGCCAATTTTTCGATTTTCGTCGCGTTTACCCTTGTACGTTTTAATTCTCATTTTTTGCAAAAAAGGAAGGAAATAAGACGTTCAAGGATTTTCATCACATGACTTGTTCGAAGGGTCATTAAAAATGAAAAAACCGCGGGGTGCTATTAAATTAAAGGGTTGACATTGAAGATAGGGGGTGAAAATGCACTTTTGCAGTTTTTTATACAGGGTGTTA
>NW_019417600.1:0-36475 GCF_000390285.2 Anoplophora glabripennis
GCGGCAATACAACTAGGATCTTGTTCTGGAGCAGTAAATTGCCTCCGTTGTTCCCATGGTCTAATGTCATCTATGTGGACGTTTAACAGCACTCCATTCCGATCGACTTCGTATATTCCGTCGCTCACAACTCGGGCTATCGGATACGGCCCTTCCCAAGGGTCGCCTAGGACTTTCTTAGTTCCTGGGAAATTCCGGACTAATACAGAATCTCGAACATTGAATTTAACTGGTGCGGTTCTTGGTTGGGGGAACAGTTGTCGATTAAAAATGATCTGTCTTCGTTTGATTCTATTTTCTCGCTCCGTTCGCGCAAGTCTGGTATTATTGATAGGTTGATTTACTTCCGGATGCCCCCATTCTCCAGGGCGGACCATCTCTTTTCCCAGTAATGCTTCACTCGGGGAAACGCCCGTGGCGGCATTGGATCGATTCCGGAGGGTAAACAAAATAGGTTTCACATGCTGGTCCCACGTGGTATGGGCCTTATTCTTAAGGTGTACCCGTAACAGCTTCTTGATCTCTTGATTTCGCCTTTCCACGGGGTTGGCCCTCTGATGGTAAATAGGTGTGTAAAATGACAGGATATGATGAAGCGCGTGGAATTCATCCCATTGATTATTTCGAAAAGGGGAAGCATTATCCGTGATAATTTGTTCCGGGTATCCCCATCGATAGCACACCTCTTCTAAGAACTTCAATATGGTACGAGTCCGGGTGTCCGCCACAGGCTCCGCTTCTATCCATTTAGTACATAAATCAGTAACGACTAACAGGTATCGGTTCTTATTCTTCGTAACAGGGTAAGGACCCATAACGTCCAAACTTAGACATTGCCAGGGCCGTTTTGGGGGATGAGGTCGTAACGGTGCTGGGTCTTGGGTAGCCCCACCCCTTTTTGTAGAAGCACAAACCAAACGTTTGACATACTTGACTTTTGACATACGTTTTTACCTGGCGTCTGACAGCGGGCCAATAGTACAGTCGTGTAATGGCCCGGAAGGTCTCTTCCCTGCCTGGGTGGCCGGCACTAGGAGAATCGTGGTATGTAGAACTCTACGCCAAAAATCTAATGGTACTACCAATTGGTATCGTCCATTCTTGATGTACCAAATTAGACCATCTTTCACCTCATAATCGACTTGTAAGGTTTTCTCCCAATTCTCGCGAGCAACATCGTTTCCATTCTTCAGTCGATGCCATCTTGCACGGGTAGCTTGATACTCGACACTGTTCTTCTGGGCAGCAACGATATCTTCGTATAACGAGGTTCCAGGTAAGTCAATTTGCTGGAGTTGTATGGATTCCACGAAGGCAGATGGTACTCGGCGACAACTTCGGGCAACCGTAGTCGGGGGTTCAGCTACTTCAGAGTTAGTCGGAATAATCATACGGGATTCATCTATGTCAATGGTTTCATGCGGGTCAGGATGTCGAGATAAAAAATCAGGCAATTGATTTTCGCGCCCCGGGCAGTGTTCCACTACAAAATTGAATTCCTGCAATAAGAGGGCATAACGGGTTAATTTGGCTCTATCATCCCGGTATTGGGATAACCATTGCAACGCCCGGCTATCTGTCCGGAGCGTAAAAGGTCTGTCTTCGAGTAAGGCCCGATAGCGCTTGCAGGCCCACACCACCGCAAGAACTTCTTGTTCGTTGCAGTGGTATTTCTGTTCTGCCTTAGAGAATTTTACGCTGGCACAAGAGATTATCTTTCTTTTCCCCTCTGCATCCAACTGATATAGAACGGCTCCCATGCCGAGGGTACTAGCGTCAGTTTGTAAGATCATTGGTAAATCCGGATGGGGGCGACTTAACTGCAACGGTTGGGATAAAACTTGCTTCACCTCTCGAAATGCCTGATCCGCCGGCTCGGTCCATTGGAATTTCTTACCTTGTAGTAGGTCTGTCATGGGAGCGGCCATGATTGCGAAATTTGGGACGTAGTCACGAAGCCAATTCGCCAACCCTAAGAAACTCTGTAACTCATGTTTAGTAGTTGGCTTTGGGAATTCTTGAATCTTCATCACATGGCGCTCTTGGGCTTCGTTATTTGTGGTCGTAATTTGGTGACCCAGATATTCCAGTCGGTCGACTCCGAACCGGCACTTTTCAAGGCCGCAGTGCAATCCATGCATTTGTAACCTTTCTAACACTCTTCTTAAGTGAATTTCATGTTCCTCCTGACTAGTTGAATATACGATAATATCGTCCAGGTATACCTGGACGAATTCTCCCACGAAACCAGCCAGCACCTCCACCATCATTTTTTGGAAGGTGGAGGGCGCACACTTGAGTCCAAACGGCATGACGGAAAATTCATAGGAAGCCCCATCGGGGGTGCTGAAAGCGGTGAAAGGAATACTATCTGGCTCCACAGCTACTTGCCAGTACCCACTGCGCAAATCTAGCGAGGTAAACACTCTAGCCGGGCCAATGTCTCTCAGGATATCGCGAATGGGTGGTAGTTGAGCGGCTTCGTTCATGGTCTGTTCATTCAACTGTCGATAGTCTATGCAAAATCTGTACTTTCCGTCCGGTTTCGTAACCAATACAATAGGTGAACTGAAAGCCGAATGACTTCGGCGAATCACCCCGGCGGCCAACATCTTTTGTATTTCTTCGCGTATGGCTTGTTTCTTCCGCGGGGAGTATTGGTACCGGTGTATTCGGAAAGGTCGGTCGTTCTTTAACCGAATCTTATGGGTAACTAAATTTGTTCGTGGTTGTCTTATGTCATCTCTGAAAACCTCAGGGAAATCATTGATTATCTTCTCATATGTCTCTCGGTCCTTCCGGGATACAATCTCCTCCGTTAATTGTATTTTCGAAACCATTCCTTCGGCCAACTGGGTAACATCCCAATACACCGCCTTCCGGAATTCCTTTCCGAAATATATCCCTTTTTGCGGAATATCCACAGTTACGTCTTGGGCCTGCAACCAGTCTAAACCAAGGATAAGATCTTCACGCAATTCTTTCACCAGATATGGGGTAATCGTGATAGGAATTCCTTCTATGTATACCGTCATTATCATGGGTCCAACAGCGGTAACGGTTTCTCCATTTCCCAAATATACGGTCCTTTCTTCTCTCGGTATGTCTCCCTGGAACAATTCCGTTTTTAGAAAGGTATGTGTAGCCCCTGTATCTATAAGGGCCTTCCTCTGAGTCTGGTTATAATATACGGTGATTCGGGGTAAGATTTGGTGGCTTCTTTCTACGCATAATGATCCTAGGTTCACGGGGGCCGGACCGGTAGATCGGTCCGTCGTCCGACCCCAGGTCAGTTTTCCTGTTCATCGGGGTTCCTTCTTTGGGGCGCCGGTAAGGCCCTGGGGGGGGGAGGCCCGGTAGGCCGTCTCGGACAGTCTCGGTGGAAATGTTCTCCTCCGCAGAATCTACAGGGGTAGGGAGGTCTTAAACTGTGTGGAGCTAAGGGTACCAGTGCACGGCTCGTGGTTGGGCAACTAGATGGTACGTTCCCCAACGCCTCTTCAACATCCGCCGCTAGTTTCGTTAGTTGTTCTACCGACTGGATCTGAGCGCTTACAAGGTGGATCCTAATACTGGGCTTTAACAACCATTGTATATGTTGTACCATTTGCTGTTCCGTATATGGTAACTCCAGTCGTCTCCTTAGTGCGGTCTTCCTCGCTATAAATAATGTCGTAGGTTCCTGATCTTGTGCCTGGCTGAACAAGGCTACGTGCAACCGCATCCGCACTTGGACGCTGTCGTATTTTTCCAAAATCCTTTTCTTAAATTCCGCATATTCCAGATCCAAATTGCGGTATTCTTGATACCATATATATGCACTTCCTTGTAGCTGATCGGCAGCATGTCTTCTCTTCTCGCCTTCATCCACTCCGGCAGTTCTAAAATACTCCTCCATAACTTGGAAAAATTTATTGGGATCTTCCCATTCTTCGCCGTGAAAGGTGGGTAATGTTATTCTTCCTTTTCTTCCTTGATCTCGCAGTACTTCCGTGAAATCTTTTAACACTGTGCCTAAGGTGCTAGTGAGTCGTTCTTCTAACTCATTTCGGGGTCTCACCTCATACGGTTCTCTCGTATATATAGGTCGTGGGCGCCACTGGGTTCTTCTAATCTCCGGCCCGTAACCCAGAACCGGGGTCGGATCTCTTCTCTCCATCCCATCATTTATTAGGTCTCTTTGTCTTAGGTCGGCTGGCTCCGGAGGTAGAGCGTGGACCGGTATCTCGGGGTTATAGTGGGTCGAGCCCACCAGTTGGGCGTCATGTCTCCGCGGCGTCCCTTCGGGTGGGAAAATGAAACGGCAACACGGATTACCCTCTCGAACGTCTTCAGGCGGATACCCATGTAATGGTGGCGTAACCATGGTCACCGTGGTAGTTAAAGCACTCAAGTAGGGTACAGGGGAAAGAGTGGTAACGCTGCGTGTAAGAGCGTCATCGCCAGACAGCTGGGGAATCCCTTTAGGCGGCGATGGCTCCATGTCGAGATTCGGGTCAGGTGAGTATATAAGGTAAGTATTGATCGATATATCTAGGTATAGAATGAATACTAATAATTTCGCATGCACAGTGATGAGTGGCGAAGTCGGCACCGGAACTCAGGTAAGTCCTGCAGAACTGTAAAGGATGCAAAGAATCGCGCTTGGGATCCTCGTTCAAGTATCACTAATTTATTACTCAACAATCTAAGTTCGTAACCCAATTTTAGGTATTAATACTAAGTCTTATTCTCGAGAAGCGAGTTATTGTTAGTAATTAACGGGCAATGTCTCTCCACGAAATCCCTATCACTACTGTCTTATCAAAACGTTAACACAACTATCTAGGCACAGATATTAGGCAATGTCTCTACTGAAATCTCTAGTTGTCCACAAAGTTCACAATAAGTATTATAATTGAGGTCCCAAGAATGCTGATACGAGGTATCACTTACCATTCGAAGGCTAACGTCTCTGGTCGCCGAGATCGGTTCGTGGGCACAACACTTAATTTAGCGAATTCTTATCAGATGCTGAGGAATTTAAGACCCCTTCAGCTAGGTAGGTTTATTTTAGCACTTTATTTTAGGAATTCTTTATTAATTCTGTAGGTCTTATACCCACAGTGTATAGGTAAGTAATTTAACACTGACTCTAGTTATCAACCAATAATGACCAGGTAAGTGAGTTCAAATAAACACCCAGTATCGAATGACACATATATTAGGTAAATACAAGCTTCTCTATAGGCGGTTTTCGATCGAACAACGATTTCCTGATGAGGAAGGATGTTGTAAAGGGATTCAAATTACCCAATATTACCAGAGGACGTAAATTAAAGTGTATCGCGACTTTACAGTGAAATCTAGGTATGTTATGAAAATTTGGAATAAAGTTATCGAATTCTTCGGATGTGTGTCAGTCTCCACCGTATTCGAAAAATGAGCTCTCTAGCCAAGTCAGGGCGGCCTTTTATATCCACCCAAGGTAGCTAGGTCCGACCTGATTGGTGGAAACTTCTCCGGCCCTTAACTCCGGTTTTCGGTAATGGATTTACATGAAATTAGTATTAAAAGAAGCGGCTCAAAATTCTGCGTCGTCTGGTATATGGTTTGTTAGTAAAATTCGTGGTATTTCCTGAGAAAAACGGGAAATCCCGCGACACGGCGGTTATTTAATGAATAGCGGTCGGACTGCGGACTGGACGTCGAGTGCGCCGTAGCCTGCCGTTCAAAAAGGCCTCTGGCAGGAATTCACGGGGCGCAATGTTGGAAAAAATACCTACGTACGATTTAAATTTTCTTTTCACCGAACCTTCGAATCCAAATGAAACTTTACAAAATATTGAACCAATTCCCGCGTATTCAATGTCATTAGCTAAAAATAACTTACCAGAAACTAAACCAATCATTCCTCGTATCGAATTAGTATTAGAAAACCGAAAATGTTTAGCTTTTTTAGACTCAGGTAGTGCAAAAAATTTAATCCGAGAGAGCGAAATTTCTCCAGACACTCCTCGAATATCAGGAACTCACGCATTTTCACTTGCTAGCGGATCAAAACTAATATTGTCAAAAGGTTGCGTACGATTGCGTATAAAAATAGGACAAAATATTATCGACGAAGATTTTCATGTCATACAAGATCTTAACGAAACTTTAATAGGTGCTCCATTTTTTTACTCGAGAGGAAGCAATACTTAACTATCAGCTGAAGTATATGTATTTTGGTACTCATGTTAGGGAAACTGTATACTGGAAACTCGACACATTTCAGACTTTAGTAGAAAATTTTCAATTAGACTTATCCGACGAACAAGTTGAACCAGAATATCGCGAACCAATTCAAAACATTTTACTTAATTTTAAAGAACTTTTTTCAATTCAACCAACTCAGTGCACAACTTCCACGATTAAACATAAAATTAATATTAAGGAAAATAAAATTATTCAGGAAAGACCATACCCGGCTTCCCCAGACAAGAAAAAAATCATCACAGACCAAGTACGAGAAATGCTTTCGTTAGGCGTTATTGAACCAAGTATTTCTGAATATAGCTCATCACCAGTCATAGTAGAACGACCAGGTAAAAAACCACGTTTTTGCATAGATTTTCGATCTTTAAATAAAATTACTCTCGACGAACCTACAACGCTCTCAAAAATCAACGAAACATTAAAAAACTTCGGCAATGCAGGATTTTTCACTACTTTAGACATGCGCACAGGTTATTGGCAAATTCCAATCGAGGAAAACTCGAAAAATATACAGCATTCACTACCCACGATGGCGCATCATACCAATTCACTGTTCTTCAATTCGTACTTAAAGCCGCTCCGCGTACTTTTCAAACAGCGAAACCTTTTCAGAGCATCTCATTCACCTTAGACTCGTATTAGAACGTTTTAGTATGCACAAACTTCAAATTTGGTTAGATAATTGCTACTTTGCAAAATTCGAATTAAATTATTTAGGTCACCATATATGTGAAAACACTACTACCCCGCAAACTAAACATGTACTTTCCATTCAGAATTTTCCTGTACCACAAACCAAAAAACAACTTCAAAGTTTTACTGGAACGTGTAATTGGGCCAGGGAATATGTCGAAAACCGCTTACAAATCTGTTGCATAAAGATAGAAAATTCAGTTGGGACAATTCTTGTCAAATCGCTTTTGAAAATGTAAAAAATAAAATTTCACAACCACTCGTTTTACACCGACCAGACTTTTCGAAAAAATTCATACTTCAAACCGATGCATCCGAGACAGGAGTAGGTTCTGTTTTATACCAAGAAGGCAACGAAGGTCAAAAATTTATTATTTCATATTCAAGTTCTACTTTAAACTCTACAGAAATTAAATATCACAATAACGAAAAAAATGTCTAGCTATTGTTTGGGCAATAAAAAAATATCGCATATATTTAGAAGATTCAAAGTTTTTACATAGAACGGATAATAGAGCATTATTGTGGTTAGACAAACAAAAAGATTCCCGCGCTAAACTGACACGTTGGTCACTACTTTTGCAAGAGTATTCGTATGATATAGTACATTGTCCTGGCAAATTAAATGAACTTGCGGATTTTCTAAGCCGTAATCCGTCAAATACCGAAATTCGACCCGAAATTACAGACGACAGACTGGTATACCCAGAATCACATTCATTAATCGCCGCAGTACATTCTGCCGATCCACACATTTTTTCTAATCAAATTCAACGCAGATCCAGAACGATCCGACAATTAAAACGACCCAATTTGTTTACGAAACGAAGAGACGTTTTCACACAAACTTGGGACGGACCATACGAAATTACCGATAAAATTACTGACGTAATCTATGAAATTGAAAAAAACCACAGGTACATGTAGACGATCTCCGACCAGTACACCAAGAACTACCCGATCTAGATATCGAAAGCGATCGATACTCAGAAGATAGTCAAAACGGTGACGACGAGATTCATACAATACAAACACAAGCTATCATCCACGACGAACCTAGAAGTACACACGTACCCACTTCACTTTCTACTCAATCAAATTCCCAAAATAACTCCAATATACCCATTCTTAATCATTCCCAAGTAAACACTTGTATTCCAACACATTCAGACACACACATCGAAACTACTAGTCAACCAGACACCATTCGCAGTCGCATCTTCCGACCAAGCAACGTAGCTCATCCACATCGCAGACATCGTCGCCAGACATGGATCGAGATGAAGGATCGTCCATCGACATCGTCTAGTGCGCGAAACAGTGTCGAGTTCGCGACAAAGCCTTTTTCCGAACATAGTATTTCCAGTGAAATAGAAACTTTGCCATAAAGACCTCTATGTTTTGAAAAACTGTTTACTACAGACATATTTTGGTTACAGTTCACTGCCCGTATCCAATTGACACATATTTACTCATATTTACTCACATTCGCTACATTTATTCACATTTACCCATATTTTCTGTATTCTGTTTTATCCTACAGGGGGATACAAATATTATGTACTTAGGTTAAGATATACAGTGTGTTTGCGACACCACAACCATTTTGTTCACATGAACACATTTCTATGTTTCTTTTTGATAACCATTTTTTAAACATTTTTGTTATACTGAGTGTTGCAAAATTTCCAATAAATTTTCTAATTCTCAAAGTTAAGTCGACGAAGAAGGACACTTCGAAGGAAGGGGGTGTTAACAGACATACAATCGAGCGTGCCTAAAATAAAATAAATGCCAGAAATCCCGTCCTTTGGTTATAAATGCATGGATGTACCAATGGGAAGCGAGAGTTTATAAAGAAGCGAGAGGCGGAGCCTAAGTCTTCCTCGCAGAAACCTATATATAGCGGTACAGAAGTCAGTCGAAGCCGAAGAAAGAAGAGCGCCAGAAGAAAGGGCCCTAGCCAGCGGGGCCCAGCCAGGACAGGAGGAGGCCCTACGAACCGATCCAATCCGGCCGCGTTGGCGGTCCGGAATAACGGGGAAAGGGCCTACCTCTTCGAGGCGTCCGGGCCTACAGCGATGAAGTGGGTAAAGAGCGATAATCCCGCTCGACCCCGCTCCATCCGAGGTCATTTTTCCTGCCAAGGATATTAGCGCGCGAGTCGAAGCCGAATCCGGTTTTGTTTAGTTCTGCGTTATAAAATTTTTGTCTTTTTATTTTGCTTTTAGTTGGCGATGTAGCGACCCGTCCAGCTACTAGTTTTCTAAATCATTACTCGTTTTAACATTTAAAATCTTAATCTAATCACCAGTACGACGAATTTCCAAATTTATTAATCTTAGTGCAACTTTAATCACCATTGGCGATGTAGCGACCCGTCCAGCTACGAGTTTTCTAAGTCATTATTCGTTTTAACATTTAAAATCTCAATCTAATCACCACTACGACGAATTTACAAATCTACGAACTTTAGTGCAACAATTACGATATCCATCATCTTTACAAACCTACAAATCAACTAATCTTCGTTAAATTCATTCACGACATTACAACGTACAACATACGATCATTCTACGAAAGTGCTACGTCACGCTCTCATGTAAATAGCGTCCTTCTTCTGTCTCCGAAATTTGGGAATCAGTGTGTTGAAGCCTTAAATACAGTGTTTCATTCCTACAATCCTTGTTGTCCTTTCCTAAGTGAAGTGAAGTGCAAAAAACTTGGATTACACGAAACATTGCTGTATTATAAGCTACCAGATTCAACCCGAGATCAGAGACCAGCCTACAAGATAAGCCGACACAAGGTAAATGGCTTTACTTGTCAGTTTTACTCGTCAATTTTCTTGTATAACTTTACCGTATTTTCATATTTTGTGTCCTACAAATCTCTACTTTCGTTCTAAGCACACATTATTTTGATATCCAAGATATCATGACGCCCTGGCATTTATAAACATTCCCTGACGTTCATAAACATTTCAATTATTACATTTATAACATATTTTATTAACCTTTTTCACATTTTACATTGATATTTTGAATTTTACCTAACCTTAACGATAACTTGCATTTTTCAAATTAAATCTACTTTTTGACAAAGAATAGCTAGAATATACTTATTTAGTCATTTTCTTTATTTGAGATAAAATCCGAGATAGAGTTTCAAGCTAGCCGAGGCAAACAAAAGCCCATTGTTAACACTCGTCCCAACGTAAAACAGGCGGACGGGCAAAAACGGTGTGACATCACAGCCTCTGAAAATTCGCGTCCGCGACAGTAGGTAGTGAAATGAGAAAAAAATCCTTGTCCGCCTGTTTCATATTCGAGCTTCAACGCAATTTTCTTAGAAACCCCGTCATCCTGTGTGGAAAAACCTATTTGAAAAGTTATATTTTCTTCCATATCGTCAGTGTTATCGTCATTCCAGTTAGAAAAATGTAAACCTATAACTTAATTTTAGAAAAAATTTATAACAAGTAATTGTAAAGTGTTGGAATCGAAAGCTGCATTTTTAAATGTAAAGAATGAGACCTGTTCGATTTTAGTTCGTGCCAGACAGCAATGAGGGCGCTAGGTTGTCCTCTAGTATATGTTTGCCACACAGATCTAATATAGTACTATATCTATGGTTGCCATGATGCGATGTAAGTATTACAATCAGATACTTCTATCCTATACTGATCATTTTGCAATTGACTTGAAGCCAAAAAGTGGGGCGACGTACCAGCGTATTCATACGCATGCGTTTACTTTACGGGTTTGGATTGGTTGAAAGGAACCAAGAACGGTGAGCACCGAGCGGTAAAAAAGCCAAACCAAGCTAACGTAAAAAATATTCTCATTTTGTTTTGTGTTGTGCTAGTGTTTTGGTGACTGTTATGGTATAGTGTATATTTTAATAAACAAATAAATAAATGTATCTTTTGAGTTTTATTTCATAATTTGTTTAAACCTGCACTAATTCTTCTATTAATTTATCTTGTGTTGATATTTAATAAAAATGTTTCAAAATTATACTCGATAAGAGCTTTCGTGGACATTATTATCGGATTGGTCCCTTACATATATTTTGTAGCATGTTTTTTTATATTATCAATTAAACTGCAGAAACCACTATAATAAATAATTATATAAGAAACTTTTCTTTATAAAAAAAAAGATTGTCAGTTGTGCCCGGCTAGAGCGAATAGTGGCGATTATTTGAAATACTAAGTCTTGTTTAATAAATACACCAACGTCATTTAAAAAAATGTCCAAAATTACGAACATGCCTATGTACATAGTTTTAAAAACATATAAATTTGTATTCTGTTTTATTTTATTTGAGTCTGCAAAATATTAAATAGGTTATGCAAATACTTACGTTATTTATTGAAATTAATAAATAGTAAAATAATGTGTTAGATAAGGAGCCTATCGATAGAGGACTCATAGAAGAAAATGGTAGAAAAGTAAACATTTAGAAATTGAAGTGGACTCGGTGAAAATAGATTTAATATCTTATATGTATATAATCGGCTATAGTACAGAGCATGCCGTGACAATCTTTTAAATTTGAATGCAACCGCGCCTAATTATGGAACATGCGCAAAACACACGGAGTACGTCTCGCCCCCACTTTTTGGAAACAAGGTCATCCATTGAAACTATAGGTAATGATCAGTATAGGATAGAAGTATGTGATTACAATCTCTCTACCCTACCCGGCTAACTTCAAATCTTTTATATGTGACTAACTTCATGTATTTATATTTTGTGTCAGTTGTCAGTAATTTTAATTTATAATTGGCAGCAAAATTGACCTATTTTCGAGTGTTTGATTTAAAAAGTTCCTATATTTTGAAATAATATGGAAATTTGTAGTTGATGTGTAATTATTATATTAGTAAAAGCTGATTAAATCAAAAGGTATGTATACAAATAAACAAATGTTGTCTTAGAATAGAATTACAGAAAAATGTTTCTTTTAGATGCTGTTCTTTAAACAATGCTGGAAGTTGGACATTGCAGTGGGTCTTGCTGAATAACTAAAACATTAATTGTGAAGTTAAACAGAAAAGCATTTTTTTGTAAATAAAAATACTGTGGATCTCGAGTGCTGTGAGAAATAAGAAATCCCCCAAATATAATGTATTGTAAATCCATCGTAAATGGTAATGGGTTAAAATTTCAATGTTATGAAGTTAACTTGAAGATATAAAAAAATGTTTTAATCCAGTTGACGTGATAGCAGAAGATAACGTTTTGTATTTAAAATCAATGTTATTAGTACAGAAATGCCGGTACAGTAGATACCTAATGTAGTATTTATTCAGATATTATTGATAATATTAAATATAAATAATAAAAAAAGAATGTTTTATTTGTAATGGTTCATTGTGAAAGAAAATTGTCTTTTTCTGTGAGAACAGAGTGGATATTTAAAAAGACATATACTTACCGTATATGCATATACAACTCTTTGAATTGATTAAAACATGAGTTTTTCAAATAATGATAAAAAAACATTTATTGAAACTACCTTCCAAAATTTGCCAACTAAAAAATTGGATTTATTATATTATGTAAAATTGAACATATGTAGGTATCTGTATATTTTATGCATAATGTCACATTGTATATGTAACCTATAGTGTAAGACCAACAAAGATGTTTTATTTAAATCGTTCGTAGCAGTGAATAAAAATTCACTGCTGGTTTCCAGGGGTCCACGTAAAGCAGGAAGAGTGTAGGAATGTAGTGGTGGATTCTTATAAACCAACTAAACAAAACTTCCACACTGTGCACTATATTTCCGTTCATCTACAGCCTAGTTTCAACTGGAAAACTAAAATGTTGGATTCTACCAACGGCCGGGTAAAAAAATACATACTATACTATACCTGTAGAAAGGGTTTTTGCAAGACGCCCCCAGACCAAATATTTGTCTTCTGAGTAAACTTGGAAGTGGCTTTTCTCAATGTACAGGTATATTTTACTTGACAGGTGATAGGAGTGATAGGGACGATTCGACGATCGTCAGTGATCGAAAAAGTGGAGGTAGATCTTCAAGTTTAGGAATCTCGCATATTTGTACTGCAACGTAATCTTGGTAGAGGTTATTATCATTTTTAATGAATGGGTAAAGGTTATGTTAAAGCTTATATTGTTATTTACCTATCCATATGTTAAGTTAGAAGAATGTATTTCACTGACAATCCAGATCACAAAGCATACGTGGGGCCACGACCTATAACATAAGCCCATGGGAACAGTGATAAACGTAATTTTCTTCTTGGGAAAAAAAACGATACCAAATCTTCACAAAACCAAAGAATATGATGTAAAACGGCCTCCGCTGGCACGGTTTACGCAAATTGGTGCATATAAAGTTAAAAATTTTCAATTTTCCTTGGGCAACGGTTGGCGGCCATCTTGTGATATTATACTGACAGCCTGTTATCGGATGTAATAAACTCACAAAATTTTTTGTCGAAGGGTTTTATACCATCGCTTACGATCCGTTGGGGCTATTGTGGGGGCTGAATATATTTTTTCGCGGAAAGGGAAATGTATCGTGACGTCACTCGTCGAGAATTCGGCCGCGGAAACTCCGCGAACATCTCGTAAGAGTCGCGGAAAGTACGTTCTCTTTTCACCTGACCAAAGAGACGTCCATGGCTGAATAAACAAATTTTATATCGCTAATGCCGGTCTTAAATTTTGATACATTCGACCTAAAAAAAAGTTGATGGAGAAAAGATAGAGAACGTCGCGACGCGTCGCCAGAACGGCGTCGCGGGGGGACAACAGGGACTTTCTCAGTCCTCGGGCGCGGTCTGTACGCTGAGAGAAAAACTTGGGCTTCTTTCTCACGCAGAAAGCGGTGGCCGATCGAGCGAGGGAAAAAAATTATGCCGTTGCGAAAACGGCGTTTTCGCCGAAATAATCCGGGCTTTATAAAATAATCGGAGTCTCGCGAGAGAGTCGCAAGATGTAGACCCTTTTTGAAAAGCTAATTTCGGCGTTAAAAAGTAAAAAATACGCCTGAAACACTCAGAAAGGACGAAAGTTTCGCGTAAAAGCGGAAGGAAGTCCCGATCCCTCCTGGGAAAAAAGCTCTCGGTCAGAGAAATCGACCCTGAAATGCTTCCGAAGGAAGGCGTTCCCGAGTATTTCCGTCTCACTTCCCCGCTAAAAGCCGCGATTAGTCGCGCAGACGCCCGGGAAAACCGAAAATTCACTGGGAAGACGGCAAAAAATCGCCATCAAAATACGACGCTTTGCCCCCACGGCTCGCTCTAAAAGCCTTAGTTATTGCAAAATGGCCCTTTTTCGTGGGCGGGTGGGGGAGCGAGAGTAACCCGTACGCTTTAATATACAGGGTGTATTTAAATGGAGGGGCACAAATGATACCAGAGATTCCTTGGGTGAAAATAAGTCGATTTAACCTAACATACCTATATCCCAAGTCGCATAATAGAAAAGATACAGGGTGTCAAAGTGAAAAATAAAAAATGGTTTTTCCTTAATAATTCCTATAATTTTAGTCAGAAATGTTTCAAATTTTCAACAGATAGATTTTTTAATGATGGGAAAAATAATATAATAATGATTTTTGAGTATCGAGTACGAGGCGCCCTCTGCAGGCAATGATATGCATTGAATATGTAGTAACTTTTTTGCCAACCCCCGTATACAGCTTTTAGTAATAAAATATGAAATACTGGACTTTATTCAACAAAAAAGGTATACTTATCGAAAATGGCTAAAGCCAACCGTTGAGGAAATATTTTTACTTTCATAAATTAGTGTTACGGATTTATACCTCCACGAATACCAAGGTACAAACAGACACTTTTGTTAATAAATTCAGAACGCATTACCTTGCAGTACTTATTAGTTGTGTATCTGTATTTAAAACCAAAAGGGGGCTCAGGAATCAACTGAGACAACATTATTTTTCCTGTTTTAAATTTACTTTACTTTTCTTTGAGTATTATTTTAGCATGTGTGAAGACACTTGTTGCATAATTTCTATTTAATTGTTTTTTCGGTGTCTATTAAAAAAAAACACATTTTCTTGTGCATGTGAAATTAATTAAACCCTGCATTAAAGAAATCTCATATGAAATAACAGTTCAGGTAAAAAAAATATTGCAAAATACTTATTTATTGTTAGTTTAATAATAATTATTAGAAGAAAAAGCAAAACAACTAAAACCAAGAGTCACTTAACAACAGTCAATAGATAGTTTAAGAGAAACAATTGGCTGACAATAAAAGAAAAACAAGATTTTTTAAAGGAAGTAAATTTCCATTTTCCTGCAACATATCGACATACTCGTCATTAGTAGGTATACATAATTTGTTATTTTATTCAATTCCAAAACTATTTAATATCTAGGACGCAGGTAAATAGTGACTAAAATCAATTAACACTTTAAAATAACACTTCAAAATTGTAATTTACGAGTATTATCAAATGACATTTATCTACTCGATTTATTTATTTATTTAAGCAACTCGAACCTTAGAATTCGTGGAGGTATAAATCCGTAACACTAATTTATGAAATTAAAAATATCTCTTCAACGGTTGGCTTTATCCATTTTCAATAAGTATACCTTTCTTGTTAAGAAAAGTCCAATATTTCATATTTTGTTACTGAATGCTGTATACGGGGGTTGGCAAAAAAGTTACTACATATTCAATACATAACGTTGCCTGCAGAGGGCGCCTCGTACTCGACACTCAAAAATCATTATTATATTATTTTTCCCATCATTAAAAAGACCCTCTGTTGAAAATTTGAAACATTTCTGACTAAAATTATAGGAATTATTAAGGAAAAACCATTTTTTATTTTTCACTTTGACACCCTGTATCTTTTTTATTATGCGACTTGGGATATAGGTATGTTAGGTTAAATCGACTTATTTTCACCCAAGGAATCTCTGGTATCATTTGTGCCCCTCCATTTAAATACACCCTGTATATGAATTAAAGCAGCCGCATTTCCATTCCGTATTAATTTCATTAAACATTATAAATAAAAAGTTTGAAAAACGCATCTGGTAAGCAAATAAAACATATTTCTACACAATAATTAAATAAATAAGTAGAAAATAGCGAGAATAAAAAATTAAAAAGCTCCAACCGCTCACGATTCGAACCAGTGTCCCGCGGATGGACGGCCGACATACAGTCCCTCGAGCTATCCCAGACACTCAGTGGGATGTCCTTGTATAAGTTATTTAACGGTCCGCATCGGCTCGAACTCGACGAAAATTTTGAAAAGTTCAAATTTCGTTTTTTCGCCGCGATATTGATCGCGAAGAACGGAAATCGGTATCGGACGTGAAAATAACGACCCCTACGTCCCGAAAAACGTCTAGAAGAGCAAAATTTCGTAGGACAATTTTCTGTATCGGAAGGTGGGCGTTTCCGACATGTCGCATCTCTGTTCTACTCCGCGCCTAGCCGAGTTGCTCCGGGAAAACGAAATTTTACCCGGAAAATCGCGGGAAAAACGTCGCGAAAATACCTTTAATGGACGAAGGAACGACTACGTAGCGCCTCGCGCCCCGGACCTCGCAGAGAAAGCCTTAGCGACTGCAAAAGGCCCCTTCTCGCGGCCCAGTGTGGGAGCGAGAGGAGATTGCAGAATTTAAAGATATAGAACTAGGAACGTAGGCAAGTCGGCTTCGCCGACTTGACGTTTCTTTCGGGAATTTGCCCCTCAGGCCGCATGAGCTCCGCTTCGCGGAGCACTGTCTTGCGCAAATGTTTTTTAAATCATCAACACCATCCAAATTACCATCATCTACATCACCATTATCTACATCGCCATCATTTACATTGCTATCATCTACATCGCTATCATCTATATCGCTATCATCTATATCACCAAAATTGCAGCACCATCATCTCCAGCATCGTCATCTACATTACCATCATCTACATCGCCGTCATCTACAGCGTCATCATCTACATCACCATAATTTACAGCACCATCATCTACATCACCATCATCTACATCTATATCGCCATCATCTACGTCACCATCATCTACAGCACCATCATCTACAGCACCATCATCTACAGCACCATCATCTACAGCACCATAATCTACATCACTATCATCCACTTGGCCATCATCTATATCACCATAATCTTTAGCACTATAATCGTCAGCACTATAATCTTCAGCACTATAACCTTCAGCACTATCATCTACATCGCCATCATCTACATCACTATCATCTACATCGCCATGATCTACATCACCATAATCTACATCGTTATCATCTACACCACCATCATCTACATCGCCATCATCTACAGCGTCATCATCTATATCACCATAATTTACAGCACCATCATCTACATCACCATCATCTACATCTATATCGCCATCATCTACATCATCTATATCGCCATCATCTACATCACCATCATCTACATCTGCATCGTCTACATCGCTATCATTTACATCGCTAACATCTACATCACCATAATTGCAGCACCATCATCTACATTACCATCATTTACATCGTCATCATTTACATTGCTATCTACATCGCTATCATCTACATCACCATCATCTACAGAGTGACCCATTTGAAAGCGGGCCACCCTCATAACATTTTTATTTATGGAGCAATTTTGACGAAATTTTTTTTGAAATGTGGAGGGAGAAAAGGTGTATTTTGAGGCCAAGCGGCGTCCAATTTTGTTTAAAACCAAGGTCTACTAGATCATATTCAGAGGCTGAAAAATGCAGAATCCATATTAGCGATTTTTTTAGAAAAAATCTGCGTACGCCACTGGATTCGGCGTCCCCTGAAATGGATCTGTACCAAATTTTATGAAAAAATATTCAAGAATAACGATTCTATGGCTAAATTGCTGTCAAGTTGTTTATTATGCATTAAGAAGCGTTTTATCTAGTAATTCATGCGATAACAAATCAATCACAGCAAATATTTAATAACAACATTTAATAGACATCCCTATATCAAAATATAATGAAACAAACAGATAAATAAACGAGAAATTAACATAAAATAAACAAAAAATACAATAAAATAAAATTAACACACATTAATTAACTTTAAATTCTGGATTTTTCAACTAAATCTCCATTTAATTGAACGAATATTTTTGTAAATGTTGCCTCGTCACTAAAAAAATTAAATAAATAATGTCGATCCCACAGTTATTCATAATAGTGGCAATCTTTGTTTTATTTAAACATGCTTTAATAATACAACACCATAGTGATGAACAATATTCTTAATAGCAGGCTTTGCAATTACTTAAGTCGCAGATGACTGAACAAAAGACGAATATGTCAAATTTATTAGCTCAATAATGAAATTTATGTATTGTTCCTTAAGTGCACTGTCAAAAAGTATGACTCTGTAATTTAAAACGTTACAACATAAGATTGAAATAGTAAAACTTTGTGATGACAGAGACAGATCCGAAAGGGAAGTACCTCTAATTTTTAGTGATAGACATCAGAAATTCAAAATATTAGCAAGTCTACCATTGGGCGAGTGAGCAATATGTTTAATGAATACGGAGCTGTATCTACACATTTAAAAAAATATTAATGTACAACAGCCAAGAAGAAGCAATGAACAAATTCAAAATTATTTCACCGAAAATCCGAAAAAAGTTTAAGAATTGCTAGTTTGGACCTACAATTACCACGGGACACCATAAGGAAAAAACTTAAAAAATACAATAATATGAAGCCTTTTAAAGCGACACCTTAGAAGACGAACGAATGAAATATTGCTTATAGTGCCAAGGAGAATACCCCAATTACAGACATTTTCTAAAAAAAAATTGTTTACTGACGAGGCAATATTTACAACCAATGGGACAGTAAATTCACATAACACGAGGCATCAGGCATAAGAAAATCCGAATGGGTAATAAACTATAGGCGACAGTATTCATAGAAGGTAAACGTATGGTGCGGTATATTAAATACCAGAATAATTGGCCCCTTCTTTTCTGAAGGCAATAGCCAAAGTTTTTTACATTTTTTTAAAATGAATTCTCGGATGCTATTGATTAACTTCCACTTGCAGAAGTGGCTGGTCTACTGTTTCAATTAGATGGCTGTCTTATCCACAACACCAGTTTCCTCCCAGGGCTCCCGACTTAACTCCCCTAGATTTTTTTCTTTGGGGGTTCATTAAAGAAAAAGTTTACTACACTCGTCCAACGAATTACAACACATCAGTTGTCTAATGTTATAGCACACATTCAAAGACGATACAATAAATGCATTCAATTAAATGGAGATTTAGTTGAAAAATCTAGAATTTAAAGTTAATTCATGTGTGTTAATTTAATTTTATTTTACTGCGTTTTTTGTAAATTTTATGTTAATGTCTCATTTGTTTTTCTGTTTGTTTCATTGTATTTTGATATAAGGATGTCTATTAAATGTGTTATTAAATATTTGTTGTGATTGATTTGTTATCGCGTGGGTTACTAGATAAAAAGTTTCTTAATGCGTAATAAACAATTTGACAGCAATTTAGCCATAGAATCGTTAATGTTGAATATTTTTTCATGAAATTTGGTAAAGATCCATTTCAGGGGACGCCGAATCCAGTGGCGTACGCAGATTTTTTCTAAAAAAGTCGCTAATATGGATTCTGGATTTTTCAGCCTCTGAATGTGATCTAGTAGGCCTTAGTTTAAAAAAGAACTGGACGCCGCTTGGCTCCAAAATACACCTTTGCTCCCTCTACATTTCAAAAAAAAAATTGTCAAAATCGCTTCATAAATAAAAATGTTATGAGGGTGGCCCGCTTTCAAATGGGTCACTCTGTATATCGCTATCATCAACATCACCATAATCTACATCACCATCATCTACATCGCTATCATCTACACACCATAATCTACATCGCCATCATCTACACCACCTTCATCTACATCGCCATCATCTACAGCGTGACCATTATTTACAACACCATCATCTACATCACCATCATCTACATTTATATTGTCATCATCTACATCGCCATCATCTATAACGCCATTATCTACAGCATCATCATCTACATCATCTACATCTACATCGCCATCGTCTATATCGCCATTATCTACAGCATCATCATCTACATCATCTACATCTACATCGCCATGGTCTACATAACCATCATCTACATCGCCAGCATCTACATCATCTACATCGCCATCATCTACATCACCATCACCTACTTGGGCATCACCATCATATACATCACCATCATCACCATCATCTACATCGCCATCATCCACATCACCGTAATCTACATCACCATCATCTACATTACCTTCATTTACATCGCCATTATCTACATTACCATCACCTACTACAGCAACATCTATATCACCATCATGTACATCACCATCAGCTACGTCACCATCATCTACATCGCCATCATCTACATTGCCATCATCTACGTCACCATTATCTACACCACCATCATCTACATCATCATCGTCTACATCGCCATCATCTACATTACCATTATTTACATTATCTACATCACCACCATCTACATTATTATCACCATTTAAATATGGTGAAATTGGTAATTGGGAAATGGTAAATTTTGTGACACATTCTGTGTAGAAAGTTTTAAAATGGCATCTGGTTAGTAAATAAAATTTTTTTCATAAATAGGCTTCACTAAATAAAGTAGAAGAAATAAATATGATAAGGAATAATCCACGGGGTCTGTCCTGGATCAGTTTTATAGAACATGCAGTATATGGTAAAGCTTCAAAAAACATATTATGAAATTGTTCATCAAAAGACCTCAAAAAAATAAAGTAGAATGAAATAAAAAGAATATGAATACGTTTGAACACCTGCAACTCTGATCTGGATCAATTTTGTTGGAACATTCGGTATAAAAATTATCAAAAAAGCATCGTGTTGGTAAATGCAAAATTTTTGCTGAATGAATGAACTTTACCAAAGAAAGTAGAAAAAGGCAAAAAGGGTAAAAATATCTGGTCTGCCGCCTTTTTGTTTTGGGTTCAATTCTGATGTCATTCTCTCTGAACATCAAGTATAAACTTCCAAAAGGATATCTAGTTAGTAAATATAAAATTTTTCATCCAAAGACGTACGTAGGTAAGTCAGAAATGGGAAAAAAATAAGTTAAGTTTCACTCTCCTAATTCTGTGGATAATCTTGTAGAACATACAGTAAATATACAATTTTTCATTCAAATATTTCAGTACGTAGGTAAGGCAGAAATGGGAAAAAATAAGTTAAGTTTCACTGTCTCCCTACGAACGTATTTAGCTTTTGGCGTGAAATTTATTTTGACGTTTCGCGGCTCGCAAAAAAACTCTTAAGTCCGACCAATCACCGTTTTTCGCGATCGAGTGTGGGAACGAGAAGAGATTGCAGATTTTAAAGTAAAGAGTAAAGCGGCCGCATTTTGATTCCCTGTTAATTTCATTAAACATTGTAAATAAAAAGTTTGAAAAAGCATATTGGTAAGCAAATAAAACATATTTCTACATAATACTCGTATTTAAATAAATAAGTAGAAAATAGCGAGAATAAAAAATAAAAAAGCTCTAACCGCTCACGATTCGAACTGGGCTCCCGCGGATGGACAGCCGACGTTCAGTCCCTCGAGCTATCCCAGACACTCGGTGGGTTGTCTTTGTATAGGTTATTTAACGGTCCGCATCGGTTCGAATGCAACGAAAATGTTGAAATATTTAAATTCCGTTTTCTCGTCGCGATATCGATCGCGAGGGACGAAAATCGGCGTCGGACGTGAATATAACGACCCAGACGTCCCGAAAAATGTCTAGAAGAGCGAAATTCCGTAGGGCAATTTCCGGTATCGGAAGGTGGGCGTTTCCGACATGTCGCATCTCTGTTACGCTCCGCGCCTAGCCGAGGTGCCCCTGGAAAACGAAATTTTACCCGGGAAAACGCGGGAAAAACGTCGCGAAAATACCCTTAATGGACGCAGGAACGACTACGTGGCGCTTCGCACCCCGGACCTCGCCGCTTCGCGGCTCGCAGGGAAAGCCTTAGCACCGGCAAAAGGCCCCTTCTCGCGGCCCAGTGTGGGAGCGAGAGGAGATTACATATTTGAAAGATATACAAAGAAAGAAAGAATAAGAATACGGTCATATTTTTTTTCCAGGTAATAATTTCTGCAAATTTAACATTAGGCCGTCGCAGAATGCTTGGACTAATCACCCTCAAATTACTGTGTCCTGTGAGTAACTGTTTAGGAGCCATTCGCTGCTAAAAATCAGATTTCTGAAACATGGTTGATTGTTGATTGTTTATAGCTTGTTTCAAATATAACATTTCATAAAAACATACATTACATAAAAATTCCTGATAAAAGTAAATAACTATAAGCAATATCTTAAAAGTGACTGTCCTGTTCTATAGTTGCAAGGATTTGATATTTTTCGAAATATACAGGGTGTTTCAGGAGGAGTACATACTTCAGTATGTTATTCCACGTTCAATTTTAAGCAAAAAATTTCCTATGAACTTAAGTCTGGAAACGCTTAATTTAGGATATACAGGATGTCAAATTAAAAAAAATAATTATATTTTCTTTAATAACTCTCGACTACTTTAAGTTAAATTCATGAAATTTTGTCTACAGAGGTTTCTTGTCACGGGAATTCAAATTTTATGGACGATTGGTTGTACCTCCCAGAGGGCACCACAAGTCTGAGTCTGCGGCGGAAATCATCGGGCATTAAAGCTTGAGTCAACGTTATGTGATACGGATGGAATCTCCGAAGACACAAAATTCTGCTGGCTGTCGATTTCCGGATCCCAATATGTCTCTGAATGTCGCGCAAAGAGATATGATGATCCAAATCAACCATTGCCAAAACGACGGGAATTCATGGGTCATAATTGTTCTGTATCATAATGCGGTAATATTGAGGAGATATGGAACAAATTTAAAGATATAGTTATCGAAACGGCAAAACAAGAGTGTGGAACATGCAAAAAGGATAACAGGAAGAAACAAACGGTATGGTGGACAGAAAAAATTAAAGAACATATAATGAGGGAAATAAAGCATGGAGAAATTACCTATCAAAAAGAACAGCAAACTTATGAGATATATAAACAGGAAAGAAAACGAGTAAAAGATTTGGTATTAGAATCAAAGAAAAACGCTTGGGAATAATTCGGAAATAAAATGGAGGAAAATTGTAAAAATAATCAAAAACTGTTTTATACAGTGCTTAAATCAGTAAGGTCAACAGAAACATATAGTACAATACATGTCAAAAGTAAAAACGTCGACACGTTAACAGATGAAAAAGAAATAATGGCAAGATGGAGAGAGTACTTCGAGGAATTGCATCAGAAAATATGGAGACAAATGTACAAAGCGAATTAAGAGACCTAGAAGAAAATGAAGAAGAAGTAATAACGCTAGAAGAACTAAAAGAGACAATTAAAGATTTGAATAATGGTAAAGCACCAGGGGAAGATAAAATAACTGTAGAAATGATAAAACACTTAGGAGAAAAGGGTCTGGATATATTACTCAAAATATATAATAAAGCCTGGAGATATGAACAGACACCAAAAGCAAATTTCATTAATAGTACCAATACATAAAAAGGGAGATATTAAAGAATGTAGTAACTATAGAGGAATAACATTGTTGAGCACAGCTATGAAAATATACGAAAAAATAATTGATAGAAAAATAAAACCAATAATAGAGAAGACATTAGAGGAATCACAAAGTGGATTCAGAAAAGGAAGAAGTACACAAGATCACATATTCACTATCAAGCAAATAATAGAGAAAACCAACATGAAACAAAATAAAATATTTCTGGCATTTATTGATTTAGAAAAGGCTTTCGATAAGGTACCTCGGGAAAAAGTATGGGAAAGTTTAAATAAAAGAGGAGTAAATGAAAAGACAATAAGAATAATACAGAATATATATAAGAACAATATCAATTTTGTTATAAGAAATAACATGAAGTCAGATGCTTTTACGACAAAAGAAGGTCTAAGACAGGGAGGGGGTTTAAGCCCGACGCTTTTCATACTATTTATGGATGAGATAATAAAAAAATGTGCACTAGAAATAAAAAAGTTAAACGTTGGATATAGGAACTTACAAAGGATAGACATTTCAGAGGGAGCATTTGCTGATGATGTGGTAATCATGGCGGGAACTAAGAAAGATTTACAGCACAATTTAAATATATGGAACTTGGTACTTGAAGAGAATGGAATGAAAATGAATAAAAAGAAAACGAGAGTGATGGTGATAGGAAATGAACAAGAAAACGTGAATATAAAAGTAGCAAGTGAAAATATACAGCAAGTTGATGTCTTTCAGTACTTAGGAGTAGAGGTGGAAAATAACGGAAAACAAGATGCGGAAATAAATAGGCGAATAGATAAGACAATAAAATTATATTATACAATGAGTACGAAGTTTATAGGAAAAAAAGAAATATCGCAGAAAACAAAATTAAATGTTTTTAAGTCAATATATCGTCCAATCCTGACATTTGGCTGCGAATCATGGGTTCTATCGAAAAGACAAAAAAGCAAGATACAAGCAATAGAAATGAAATACTTACGAAGAATAAAGGGGATAACAAGAGAAGACAGAATAAGAAATGTTAAGGTAAGAGAGGATTTGAAAATACAGTCCATATTAGAATTTATCGAAAAAAGACAGCTGAGCTGGTGGGGTCACTTACAAAGGATGGATAGTGCAAGACCGGTCAAAAAAATATGGCAAACAAAGACACATCAGAAAAGAGGAAGAGGGCGACCGAGAACAACATGGGATCAAGTAATTGGAGAAATATTAAAGAAAAGAGGAAAGAAATGGACAGAAGCAAAGGAATTGGCAAGAAACAGGCAGGAATGGAGGAAATTTGTGTATAGTTAAGTGAAATTACTACCTACATCACAATGTGGTAAAAGGGTATTTTGATTATATATATCATAATGCGACGACGATTTCTATGTATTGGTGGTTGATGTCTCTCTCTTTGCTCAATGATTCGGATTCTCACGTGGTTCGGGTAGTGAAGCCTCCCTGGTAATACCTTGCCGCAGCACGATATCGGCCTCAACATGCCCCAAGAGACAACAGAATATCAACAATTTCGTTTCTCGAATAATCCGGCATATTTGGTCCCTTTGAGTCGCTAGACACTAAAAAAGTTCCACGTCAACTATCCTGAGAGGACTGTTCATGAGTCACTTCTCTCACAAATGACATTAGAGAAGTGTTATTCGCCGATTTGGCTGAAACTTTGTAGGTTTGTCCTGAATCACGCGAGAAACAAAAATAAAAATTTATGTCGGGTCAAATGGATATTTGATAATGATTTCCCACAACATATGCTGTAATTTGATTTTTCTTATTAAGGCTTGGAGTACATAAACTCACTTATCTTCAACACTCTGCCTGGTTGAAAAAAAGTACCGAAAAAAAAATTACTTTTTTTGTGGTTTGATCTTTCCAAAAAACATTATTTTTTTGTATAAAATAAGTCATAACATCGTATCAAAATTCTGAGAAAGGCGTTGAAATGCGCCCACTTCTTTATTTTCAAAACGAGATCTCTTGGAATTTTGGACAGTAAGCCGAACGTAGCAACACGAAGCAGGAGTAAGAAGACCTGAAGATGGTAAATGAAATTTTACCGAAACATCGTCAAACGAATGGTTCTTTTGAGGATCATGCAGATTCATCGCGGAACGCGGAGGAATTCTACAACCACAAAGAACACCCGCGGAAGCCTACGAACTATATAGGTTATTCTTGCATCGAAGAAAAAAAGATTAATCTACCAAAACCACTTAAGACTTATGCGGATGTTGTTTCTGAAGATGTGGTAATCATAAAACCTAAAACTAGTCAAGAAAGTAAGAAGACCAAAGAAGCTATACAAAAGAACTTAAAACCAGCTAATCTTGAAGTGGGAATAACGAAACTGAAGAACATTAAGGAAGGCGGAGTACTGATAAAATGTAAAAATAAAGAAGAACAAGAAAAGATTAGAAAGGCCGCAGAAAAAAAATTAAACAAAAATTATGAAGTCAAGGCTCCCATTTTAAAAAATCCAAGTATAAAAGTTTTGGATATTGAAGAGAAATTTAGTCCTGAAGACCTTCTCAACTTGATAAGAAAACAGAATGTATCAATATTCCACGATAATAGTGAACTAAATGTTAAAGTTGTAAAGAAGATGAAGACAAAATACATGGCTATTATCGAGTGCGATCCTGTGACATTTAAAAATATTCTCGATCAGAATGCCATATTTATTGATTGGTCGAAGTGTAGAGTTTTTGAGTATGTAAACGTCTCCCGTTGCTTTAGATGTGGTGTATTTGATCATCGGGCTGACAACTGTAGGTATCAAGGCAAATGCATGAATTGCGGTGCTTCGGACCATGAGTTAGAAAGCTGTTCAAGTAGACTTCCTCAGTGCTTAAATTGTTTGGAAATAAAACTGAAGTTTAATTTGGACATTGACTCTAATCACTCTATCTATGATAGTAACTGTCCTGCTTATTTAAAAAAAATTGAGAATCAGAAGAAGAAAATTAAGTATTTTACAGTTGACAAGATGTCTTTTTTAGACCGAGAAAACCAAGTACGGCCCTGAACAATTCATGTGATTTTAGTGTACAAGGTAACAGTAATGATTATATTCACGATCAATCCTTAGAATTAAGCAATGTTCAGTTTAGTGGAATTTGCCATTTTAATGCCAGATCAGTTTCAAACAAATTTAATGATATAAAATCATTCATTCTAAAAAATTCATTTTTAATTGTTGGAATCAGTGAGACTTGGTTTTCAGCTGATATTGATGACGACGTATTTAATATACCGAATTATAATTTAATAAGATCCGATCGTATCACAAGAGGTGGAGGTGTCGCGCTTTACATAAAATCTTCGGAATTCAAATCATATTCGGTATTAACAATTCCAACTGATGGTGTTTATGATATTGAATATTTAATTGTAAAGTTGAGAGTAGGTTATCGGACCTGTGCTGTGGGTGTTTTTTATAAGCCTCCTGATTCTCATTATTCAAATCTTTGTATTTTGGCTGATGCTATACAGTACTTTATGGAAAATAACATTAATAATTTTGTCTTTATTGGAGACTTTAATGTTAACATGCTAACTAACGGGCCTGATTCTGTATTCCTCAATGATTTGTTATTGAGTTATGACTGTAAACAATACGTCTCTGATCCTACTAGAGTGACTGCTGATACTGAATCTTTACTTGACTTAATTATTTCGAACTCTGATTTGTGTATTAAAAACGTTGAAGTATTAGATATTTGTTTCTCTGATCATAATGTAACATCTTGTGATATTGAACTAACCAGTAATGTGCCTAAACCTGTTGTAAAGGAATATCGTTGCTACCGTAATTTTAATTGGGAAGCTTTTAACCGTGATGCTGCCAGTATAGATTGGAATCAAATTTATAATATTAATTCTTTGATTGGTAAAGTAAAATTTTTTAATGAATCTATTACGAGCCTCTTCGACAGACATGCTCCATTAAAGAAGCGTACTTTTAAAACTTTTAAAAAACGAGAGCCATGGTTTACTGATACCTTATGGGAAATTAGAAAACTTAAAAATAAAGCTTGGTTAAGATTCAAAAAAAGTAGAAATGCTGCACATAAAAAATTTTTTTGTGACATTCGTAATTACTACGGTATTGCTGTAAAGCGAGAACGTGCTGCTTTCTATGCCTACAATATAAATAGCATTAAAAATGACTCAAAACAGCTATGGTCAAAATTAAAATCGTGGGGCGCTGTAAGTGATAGACTAAATGAAAATCTTCCTGACGAGATCTGCAATGCTACTCTCATTAATAATTACTTCATTGACTCTACACCTAATTTAAATGTTAACCAAGATTACATCTCTTACCTTCATAATTCTAAATATAAGAACAATTTACATTTTACATACACACCTTCAGATATTAATAAAATTCAAGATCTTATTATGAAACAAAAATCTCATACAATGAGTTCGGATGGTATTTCTGGCAAAATGCTTCAGTTGTCAGTTAAAAAATGGGTATCGGCCCACTTACACACATAATAAACTTAGAGATTGGTCAGTTACCGGAACAATGGAAAGTTGCTTGTATTAGACCATTACCAAAAAAAGAAAAATCCAAAACAGTTGAAAGATCTGCGTCCAATTAGTATGCTCTCTGTTCCTCTTAAGATTGCTGAATCTGCTATTTTTGATCAATTGTTTAAATATTGGTTTGAAAATTCAATAATTCCTATAAATCAATCAGGTTTTCAGAAGGGAATTAGTTCTTCAACTTTATTGGCTAATGTAACTGATGACATTTTGACAGCTATCGACAATTCTCCGATTTCGTCTCTATCTTTACTTGATATGACTAAGGCATTTGACTCAATTGACATCAATTGCCTTCTTGCTAAACTTCATTATTATGGTATTTCTAGCAATATATTGTGTTGGTTTTGTAATTACTTACACGGTAGAGTACAATATACTAGATTAAATACAGATTCCTCGATTCTAACATCACCTTATAGATCAGTTGGTTATGGTGTTCCTCAGGGATCGATATTAGGACCACTTTTGTTTAACATGTTTACAGCAGGTTTGTCGAGAATTCCTTTGAATTGTAAACTAAATATGTACGCTGACGATCTACAACTCCTTTATAGTTTTAAGCCTTCTAATTTAAATATTGCCACAGCAGTTATTAATAATGACTTACAATTAATTCATGACTGGACCATAACAAATACTTTATTAGTTAATCCTAATAAAAGTCAAAACATTCTATTTGGAACATCAACTCAATTGCGAGGTCTGGATAACTTTCCCGTTTTAATTAACAGTGAAAATATTCCTGCAGTCAATGTTGTTAAAAATCTTGGCCTGACTTTTGATTCATCGTTGACATTTTCGAATCATGTAACCGTTATCTGTAAGAAAGCTTTTCTATCGTTAAAACAGTTGCAATGCTTTAAAACGTATCTAAATCCTCAGACCAAAGTTTTACTTATCTCATTTGAATTATGCTGATGTTATACAGGGTGTTGCATCACGAGAGGGACATGGCTTAATGGGAGATAGAGGACATCTAGGGTAACTAGGATCGCCTATAGAAATAGCTCCTTAGCCATTCTTTACTGAGATACGGTGATTTATGATTTTTGGTCAAAACTGCTTTATATCATAACTTTGGTAGGGAATGGAATAATGGGTTCATATTTGGTAGGGTTAATGCACTCACGATACTTCATGTATGCATGTATGACAGCAAAAAAATCCAGGTCCGGACTGCAACAAATTGTAAATTTTTTGTGCAAGTCTAGAAAACAACACTCTGTATGTATTTTTTTGAAATTCTCATACGATATTCGGAAAGAGCATAAAAAAGTGATTTTAAAGACATGCTTCTTTTTTTTGTTACACTTTGGTGGTTATTTAAATAAGCTATTGAATATACGAGATTACGGTTTCTAAAACTAAATTATGTAAAGGACACATGATAAAAATGGTTTTGCAACTAAAATTAGCGAAGGCTTAATTGAGGGTAGATGTTATAAATAAGCATGCATATTTTAAACCTCATTTTCTTTAAATAATATGTATTCCAGGTCCGGACTGCAAATTTTTTAATTTTTTTTGTAACTAGAAAACATCGCCCCGTATGTATTTTTTTGGTATTCCCATACGATTATCGAAAAGAACATAAAAAATTAATCTCAGCGACATGTTTCTTTTTCTTGTTACACTTTGATGATTACTTAAATATACGAGTAAGAAACACATGACATGAGTAAGTAAAAGATACACGATAAAAATATTAGTTTATTTCTTTTAGTAAATAGGATTTCTAAAAAATAAGAATAAAAAAGCAAATAGGAACAAAGACTATTTAATAAAACACGGAAAACAAATACCTAACAATAAAACACAAAGAAAATAATAGGTGTCTAAATGTACTTTACAATGGCATATTAATTTTATAGCATATTTTCAAAGTGGCCTCCATCAACTTCGATACATTTTCTTACTCGTTTACCCAAGTTTCCAATTGCTCGACGTATCATTACCGGATTATTTCGTATTTCATCGCAAGCTGTAATGATACGTTCGATCAATTGTTCCCTATTATTGATTTCGACCTTATAAACTTCTGCTTTCAAGTGACCCGATAAAAAATAGTCGCAAGGATTACAATCCGGAGACCTCGCTGGCCATTCGTATGGACCGCCACGACCAATCCATCTGTTTGGATATTCATAATCCAAGTGCTCTCTGACCTGATTGCTAAAATGCGGTGGAGCTCCATCGTGTTGAAAGAGCATACCTCTAATATGGACATTTTCTAAGAGATTGGGTACGATTGTTTGAAGAAAGTTTAAATAAACGTTACCACTTAATTTCTCTTCAAAAAAATGTGGCCCTATTAAATGCCCATTTACAAGCCCGATTCAAACGTTTACCGAAAACCTGTGTTGTGAAAGACATTGGCGTTTTGCATGTGGGTTTTGTTGTGGCCATTCATGGTCGTTCCTTGAGTTATTTATTCCATCTTTTGTAATTTGCGCTTCGTCTGTAAATAAGGTTCTGTAAATGACCGGACGGTGGTTAGATAACCAACGCGAGAAAGCCAACAGGTGGATGTTAGCACCTGGTTCGAGACGCTGTACCTGCCGGATGTGGTATGGATAATAACGTTCCCTTTTCAATGTTCTCCATATCTTCCAATGAGGGATATTAATGGCAGAACTAATTCTTCTTGTGCTAGTTTTTGGATTTTGTTGAACTAAATTTAAAATATTGTTCTGTTCTTGAGCATCTTGATGTAAATTGCGCTCCACATTTTTTGGAGTTGGAAACCTCCCGTGTTGTCTTGAGTACTGGAAGACTTTACTAAAAATTTTATAATTAGGATGCCGACGACCAGGAAAACGTTGTAACAAGAAATAGAGACATGTCGCTGAGATTACTTTTTTATGTTCTTTTCGATAATCATATGGAAATACCAAAAAAATACATATGGGGCGATGTTTTCTAGGGTTACAAAAAAAATTAAAAATTTTGCAGTACGGACCTGGAATACATATTATTTAAAGAAAGTGAGATTTAAAATATGCATGCTTATTTATAACATCTACCCTCAATTAAGCCTTCGCTAATTTTAGTTGCAAAACCATTTTTATCATGTGTCCTTTACGTAATTTAGTTTTAGAAGCCATAGTCTCGTATATTCAATAGCTTATTTAAATAACCACCAAAGTGTAACAAAAAAAAGAAACACGTCTCTAAAATCACTTTTTTATGCTCTTTCCGAATATCGTATCGGAATTTCAAAAAAAATACATACAGAGTGTTGTTTTCTAGACTTGCACAAAAAATTTACAATTTTTGCAGTCCGGACCTGGATTTTTTTGCTGTCATACATGCATACATGAAGTATCGTGAGTGCATTAACCCTACCAAATATGAACCCATTATTCCATTCCCTACTAAAGTTATGACATAAAGCAGTTTTGACCAAAAATCATAAATCATCCTGTATCTCAATAAAGAATGGCCAAGGATCTATTTCTATAGGCGATCCTAGTTACCCTAGATGTCCTCTATCTCCCATTAAGCTATGTCCCTCTTGTGATGCAACACCCTGTATATGGCCCCTGCCTTTCTCAAGAAAATAAACACCGTTTGCAAAAAATATAGAATTGTTGCGTCCGTTTTATTGCGAATGTCCCCCAGTTTAGTCACATAATTCTATATTTACGTTCCTTCAATTTGTTGAGCATGTCTGAGAGGAGACTTATTAATTTTGCCAGTTTTATACTCAATATTTAAAAAAATAACAAACCTACATATTTATGTGATAAAATAAAATGAAGATCTGAAACACATACTAAACATTTGAGATCACTGAGTAGCAAAGCGTGTATTCCTCCCATAAAACTGAAAAATTTAAAAATTCATTTTCGTATTTAGCTTCTTATGTTATTAATAATTTACCCCTCCAGTATCACAATTTGTCAGTGACAACCGTTAAACATATGTTAAAAAATAATATACTTTTTTCTGACTTGGTACTCTTTGATGTATGTAGGTTTTAACTGTATTTAACTGTATTTAATTGTGTTTTGTATTCATTCTTGTCCTTTTTTATTGCTCATTTATTGTATTTGTTTGTTTTTAATCTGTTCTCTTTGCCACAGGAGGTGTTGTAAATCAATCAACTTTGTTGATACACTTTCTTTTTGTAAAAAGTGTTGTTTATACTTATTATTATTATTATTGGGGAGTTGATGTGCTCCCGTACTGTTGTGTGTAGTCTGTGCTCCACAAAGATTACGTTAAAACAGTGTATTTTGACTGATTTTTGAAATTTTAAGTTTGCTACTGTTTTCGTGGTGTGCCCTGTGTTGGACCCTACATTTGCAGACGTTATTTATTCAAAATAACTGTACCTGCTTTGTTGTGGCTCTTTTATCAAGTGAGTGTTTACTGTTTTTATCGTTTTCCGGACGGCCGTTGGTAAACTAGTCTGAGTGATTAAATAAACCTGTCTAAACTAATGTCAACAACATGTCAAACGACATGTCAAACTAATAAATGCAAAAGGTGTAAAAGTTCGGTTCAGATTGGCTTAAAATGTATAAATTGCGGCGTGGTATCCCATAAAAGCTGTCTCAATGTCTTGAAGGGTGTCAAGTTTATTGACGATGCTACAGTTAACTGTTGCTCAGTGACTCCTATAGACATTAACTCTGCAGCAAATTCTAGTAAACAGGATAAAGTTATATTGAACCCGGTTAACCCAGTTATTTCTACACCTGTAAATTGTGTGGGTAATGTGGAAGAAATTAAAATTAAATATTTAGAAGAATTATTGCGACAGAAGGATCTGACTATCTTAAATCAGTCCATTGCTATAAACTCTTTGCAAGAGCAAGTGGCTTATTTGAAGCACGAACTAAAACTTCAGGAATAATTTCCAAATAGCAAGTTGCCCTTATGGGGGAGTCCAACCAGGAAATTCGGATTTCTAGTGATAAAAATAAAAATAAAAGCAAAAACAAAAATAAGAATAAAAATGTCATTAATAATACTCCTATCATTTCTTCTGCTGCTGTCTCGCATTCCATTCATTTGGCTCAAGCGCAGAAAGTTTGTAAAGACATAATTCATTTAAACAAAGATTCACAGGGTGCTCAGGATATTCCCGGCCAAACAGCACCGCAAGATGTTGTGCAACGGCGTATTGCCCATGTGTCGCGAAGAAAATCCAGAAACATTCTTGTAGGCGATGGTAAACATTTGCCTGATAGTTTGCTAAAGTCAGCCAAGGACACTGAGTGTAAGCAGTTCCATTCTACTTATTGGGATCCAGAAACTGACGAGGGCACTCTTTCTGATTATCTTCGTCGATTTGTTCCAGAAGTACAGGTTGAGAAGCTTATCTCCCGAAATCCATCCAGGTATGCCTCCTTTAAGATTTCGGTTCCCAACACGGAGGCACATAAAATCACAAGAACCGAAATCTGGCCTAGTGGAGTGTTGCTGAATCAGTTTTTTCGGTCTAACACCAGTGCATCCAGTAAATCTGAATAGGTCTATTTCTGAGTATTCGTTGTCATCTAACAGATATTCTGTACTTGGTATCAATGTCCAAAGTTTACCTAACAAAATAGATGAACTCCAATTATTTCTATATGACAATCCATTTGATATTTTCTGTATTTCAGAACATTGGTTACAAAATCATCAACTGTCAAGTGTTAATATAAAAAACTATGACCTGATATCCTGTTATTGCCGCCCAAATAACAATCAGCACGGTGGCGTAGCAATTTATTCTAAATCGAGTATTTTTCTCAAATCCGTTGATGTTGAAGATTTCTGCATTTCAATTCATGCTGAGTTTTGCGCTGCAGAAATAGTTAATAATAATACTGTTATCATAGCGATGTATAGATCATCTACTTCGGGTGATATAGTTTTGTTTAAACGTTATTCTGAAAACCTTATAGATTATTTGTCAAGTAAATATAAACATATTATAATGGTGGGAGACATAAATTTGGACCTTGATGCTAACAATTTACACAGTAAAGATCTTTGTGATATGTTATCTATGTATGGAATTACTCATATAATCAGAGAACCTACTAGAATTACTGCAGGTGGCAGTTCCTGTTTGGATAATATCATGACTAATATAGATTCTTACAGATTGACTTCCGGTACATGCAATCCTCATTTAGCCGATCATCTCGGCGTTTTTGTTAATATACAGACAGGATCTGATATTACCTGTAAAGGTTCCACTAAAACTAGAATAATTTCCAGAAATAAGGTTTGTCTATTTGCGAGTGAGGTCAGGGAAACAAAATGGGACAATATTTTTACTCTCAACTGTTCTGACTTTGCTGACACTTTTCTAGATACCCTGCGCAACATCGCAGAAACAAATTTTCCTCTAAAATATGTGTCTAATAAATCGAATGGATTGAGATGGTTCAATGACAGGCTCCGAGAGTTACGCAGCGAGTTATCATATGCTAGGGCTCTTTATGACAATGAAAAAACAATTGAAAACTGGGCAATATACTGTAATGTCAAGAAGACATATAGAAAAGCTATAAAAACTGAAAAACGAAATTCTTACATAAATGAAATCTCCAATTCTACTAATAAAACAAAAACAATATGGAAGATAGTAAATAATGAAAGGAAAACTAAAAATTCAGTGCTTAAATCTAATTTGATCTCATCCGATGATTTTAATTTACATTTTTCTAATATTTGTAACACAGTTACTCAATCAATTGATGACAAACTCATTAATCCGAGAGATTTTTTAATTAAGGCACCAAAGCCCTCTTTTTCTTTTTGTATGCTCCCAATTACTGACCAGGAAGTAAAGCAAGCAATTCTTTGTTTAAAAGACTCTTCTGGCCTGGATTATTATTGCTTAAACAGTTTTATGATCAAGGCTTCTCTGGAGTCGTTAATTGAGCCTCTTAGTGTATTATTTAACAAATGTGTCGACGAAGGAGTATGGCCAGACTCATTTAAAATAACTAAAATTCTTCCTCTACATAAAAAGGGGGATTCAAACTGTCCGGATAATTATAGACCGATTGCAACTGTCCCCGTAATCAGCAAACTTTTTGAAATAATCATAAAGCAGAGATTAACCAGTTACTGCGAGAGCAAGCATATTTTCTCTGATTCCCAGTTTGGTTTCAGGAAGAAAAGATCTACACTCAAAGCATTATTGTCAATGATTGAAGCTATTGTAGAGGGATTTGATGTCGGTATCAATTCAAATGCTATAATGTGCGATCTCACAAAAGCATTTGATTGTGTCAATACAAAAATTTTATCATATAAATTAGAGTACTATGGAATCAGAGAAAATGTGCTTAATTTGTTTACTTCGTACCTATCTAACAGGCAACAGTATGTAAGTCTGAATGGAATTGAGTCTGGCTTACTGCAAGTTGAGAACGGAGTTCCCCAGGGTTCTGTTCTGGGACCCATTTTGTTTCTCTTATATATTAATGACTTTCCTTACTCCGTAGGTGACGCCTTTTGTATTATGTTTGCGGATGACACTACTTTAATTACAAGGGACGACGATTTCAGTTTAAGCAGTCTACAACTTTCTAAAAATTGGTTTTCTTCGAATAAATTAAAACTCAACGAATCCAAAACCCAAAATATCTTATTTAGTACCGACAAGAGGGTTACAAAATCAGAAGTTAAAGTTCTTGGGTTGGTTCTTGACTCCAGATTGGAATGGTCGTCTCAGATAGATCATATTGCTTCTAAGTTGTCGTCGCAAATATTTTGTATGAGACAATTGAGGCGGTCGCTTCCTTCTAAAGTATTGCGCACGGTTTATTTTGCAATTATACATAGCCATTTATCCCATGGTATCACTCTATGGGGTAATTCAAATGTGGCGCATAAGTTATTTGTTTTGCAAAAAGCTGCTGTTCGCATTATTGAGGGTGCCCCCTTTGGTTCACATTGCCTACCACTATTTAAAAAATTTCAAATTATGCCACTACCATGTATTTATATATTCCAATCGTTACTGCACATACATCGTGGGTTGGACAAAATTCAAAAGCATTCTAACATGCATTCCTATAACACCAGATATGCCGATACTTTGATTGAACCGTTCTCTAGAATACGCACAACAAAAATTAATAAATTAGATGTTAAATTATACAATCACTTCGACAAATGTTTTAAAAATGTAAATGTTACTAATTTAAGTTTTAATCAATTTTATAAGTTGAGTAAAAGCCTTCTATTGGACAAATGCTTTTATAGTGTGCAAGATTATTTTAACTGGTCGAACACAAACCATTAATTATAAATATGTTAGTGACTTCAAATGTACTTTTATTGTACGTAATGTGGTCGTTAAATAAAGAGTAAAGAGTA
>NW_019417600.1:38030-45680 GCF_000390285.2 Anoplophora glabripennis
TTGTTTATTATTATCGTTATTGTTATTGTTATTTTATTGTTATTGTTATTGTTATTGTTATTGTTATTGTTATTGTTATTGTTATTGTTATTTTTAGTGTTATTGTTATTGTTATTGTTATTGTTATTGAAACCTGACGATCACCTCGCCGATTTCCTGTAATTATTTTTTATTTTACCTATTTTCCGCGTTATTTATTTAAAGCCGTGCGGAAAATACTTATATTTATCGACCGGATGCCTTTGTCCAACCTTTTATGTAGAACTTTCCGCGAAATCACGCGCAGGATTCGAAATGCGGCCGTAAATACCTTAAAATGCACTCGCCGGCTGGAAAACGTATACTTTGCCCCACAGAATTCCTTTTCCGCAAACCGCGGAATGGCGTGCGACTGGGCACGACATGTCCATTCGATCATCTTTAATCGTTCGGGGGCATTTTTGTAACGTTCTTTTCGCGTTTTCATATTTAATTTTTCCTCTTTTTGGGGTCCACTCGACGACAGACGACCATTTCACAAGCCGTAAAATTGAAGCTTTAATACACGCCCACCCGGAGAAAATTCGAATGTCGTTAGAAACGTCAGATTAATTATGTCAAAATAATTTCACGCCAAACACGAAAGACGTCTGTAAGGTCGCGACGAACCGTTATTTTACCTTACTGGGCCTTTTTTTAACGTTAATACATTGCTACGCCACGATATATACAGGTATTTCTTATTATTAGGTTAGGTTGTTATTAACATTTTCGTACCTCTACCGCTTGATATGCTTACGATTAGGATACCTGTCCCCCGAATTAACGTAAGTACTTGCCCTCTAAAACTGCATAATTTTAAACCAATCCGTAGTACCTAAACGCTTGAACCTTTGCATTGGTACATTTGCTTTGTTAGTTACTATATTGTATTAGTATTACTTACTCCCCAAACATCAAAAGTTGCGAATTATAGAAATAAACTATTAAACTATTTTTCCAAGTCATGGAATGTCGTTCTTTATCTGTTTTATCTCATTGTGGATCTTTTGCGAGACGACTTTGTGTTAGAAAAATGCAAATTTAACATTACAAAAATTGTTGATTACTTCAGCTGTGAACGACGACATTACGCGCTCAAGCCAGATTGGAAAACCATTTTGGCGGACGGACTGGGTTTCTCCGCGAGATCCGAAGCGGCATAACCGCGCCTCATCTCCCTTCGTTCGTCGCTTAATGAAATTTTTGCAACTTTATATTCGCGTTTTCAAATGTAGCTTTCTCCGTGGACTTCTCACTGATATACGGCCACTTTATAATCGAAATAGAGATTCAACCAAGAGATTCAACCAGCCCTGAACGCAAATCTACGAAAATCTGAAAATCACGAAGAATGTCAGATTGAAACGTCTAAATAAATTTCACTATATTTGACGTTTCCAATTGAGGTTAGAAAATCACAACGAACCATAGATCGATGGAAGGAACAGACCGATCAGATGGACCTACTAGGCGAAACTGACGTTTCCAATTGATATTAGAAAATTAGACGGGACTTACTAGACATTTGATGTATTTATTTAAGTAAACTGATCAGGGGCCTATTTCAAACTTTTTATATAGAACGTTCCGCGAAATTAACGCAGATTTGAAGTGCGGCAGCTTAAACAATGAACGATAACACTACTAGCTGTCTCTCAAGTCAGAATGGAAAACTAATATTTTGGCGGACGGACTGGGTTTCTCCGCGAGATCCGAAGCGACATAATCGCGCCTAATCTCCCTTCGTTCGTTCCTTAATTAAATTTTTGCAACTTTATATTCGCGTATTCAAATGTAGCTTTCTCCATGGACTTCTCACTGACATACGGTCATTTTATAAGCAAAATGGAGATTCAAAGAACCGCGAACGCAAATCGACGAAAATCTAAAAATCACGAAGAATGTCGGATTGAAACATAAATTTCACTATATTTGACGTTTCCAATTGAGGTTAGAAAATCACAACGAACCATAGATCGATGGAAGGAAAATACTAATTGATATTTGACGTATTCCGTAAGTAATTTAGGTTAGGAAATCAGACGGGACCATAGAACTTATAAACTACTGGATTCGCCCAACTGTTATTTTGCCAACATACAGCAATGCCACAGACGTGTGCGAGAGAGATAGTGCTGGTGAGGGCTAATGCTTCGTTCACAAAACTTCAAGTATCGCGCGAATTAAATTGGATTTCTCTTTTAATACATATTTGTACGACTAATTTTTATTAATTATTATTAACGAATAAGAGCATAAGCACTCTATGTTTATATAGAATTTCTGTACAAATTGGAGGTATTAAAGGGGGAATGTAATAATAACTAGACATTTAGAATGAAAGAGATTTTATTATAGATATTTAAAAAATATTCATAGTTACAATTTTCCAAATAGTTTTTTATAATGCCTTCTTTATGTATGTCTCCATTTATTTTCCTCACATCGAGCGATCAGTTAAAATTACTGCAAGCTCTTCTAACGTAGTTTTCTTTGCAAAACTGCATTAATTGGAACTGTATCGATGCTTTCTTCATTCAACGTATTATTCAAAGTAAATTTTTGCCTAAGCACATTATAAGCAAAATGCAGTTGAAGCTGTTTATATTCAGTTTGATAAAAAATAATTCGAAGAGCGACACATTGAAGGGGGCAAAATTGTTACTTGGTCATTATTTTCAGAAATATTCGAAAAGTATAAACATTTTGACACCATCATAATCTCTCTAAAATTTAATTTTAAACATCTCTTTATGCAATTAATCGCTAAACACAATTGCACCGTATTTGGTTTTCACATACACTGTCACACTAAAATTTAAGAAATCTTTTTCATGACTTTTACTCCAAGGTTTATTGTGATTTTGTTGTACCGGTATACCGGTGTACCGTAATTTGTTTTACCAATATTTGCTTGCATCAGTGCAATTGACCTTTCTTGTTAGGGAGAGTCTTTAGTTTATAAGGTCTATGGACGGAACCTACTACTTGATATTTCACGTTTCTAATCGAGGTTAAAAAAATCATAAGGTCCTACTTATTGATATTTGACGTATTTCATATTTTAGGTTAGGAAGTCACACAGGACTGGCAAGACGATATTGACGTTTCTAATTGAGGTTAGAAAATAAGAAGGGACCTTCTAATTAATATTTGACGTATTTCATAAATGAAATCGAATTGAAAAATCAGATGGCGATATATGACGTTTCTAATTGATGTTAGAAAATCAGACGGGACTTAATAAACACTATTTATTTTACATATTCATTTAAACTAAATGCAGAAAAATTTTTTGTTTTCTTATCAGAGGTCTATTTCAAACTTTTTATATAGAACGTTTCGTGAAATTAACGCGAATTCGAATTTATCTTCCAAATTTTTTCTGAAAATTTATGTACAAAGTATTCTATAAAATTGACAGAGATCTGGATCAGATTTTCCTTACACTTTTAATTTTTATCGTTTTACATCATTTGGTCATGTTTTATGCTTACTAACTAGATGAGATTTTGAATATTTCAATACTGGACGTTCCAACAAAATTGACCCATAGGGGCTCCTCTGCCAAAAACGGAAATTTTTTTAAGTTGTTATCAAACACTTATATACAGGGTGTTTAAAAACCAAAATACAGGGTGTTTCAAAACATTTTTATATTTACTAACCGGTAGTGAGTGCACCGCGGAGCGTTGCTAAAGCCCCGCGCAGCGCGGCCCGAGGGCTAAAGGTCCGAGAGAAAGGTTTTGTAGGTAAATTTTTCGTTTCTCAACGGCTTCTCCGCCAAAACGGCCATTATTTTAAAGTGTTATCATACATTTATGTACAGGGTGCTTTAAAAAAATTTATATTTACTAACCGGTAATGAGAGCACCGCGGAGAGATGCCCGAGGGCCAAATGTCCGAGAGAAAGGTCAAACTCCGCGAAGCGGAGTTTGCCTGCCTTTCTAGTTCTCTCGTTAAAATTCTGTCTGACTTTGAATAGAGTTCTTTGTTGGTATCTGATAGTGTTAACAGATTCTTCTATTTTTGTCCATAGCAGTTCTCGAGTATGTATAACATCTTTATACCGGATGTCCCATTTTAAAAAATACATGTGAATATCTCTTATGTTAAGGGCATAATGAAAAAAAATTTCAAATAAAAGTTGTAGGGTTTTGAGGGAGACATCTAATGGTGACCTTTTGCTGGCAAAACTTTAATCTTGTTCATATTTTTCTTTTTGACATGTGGGGCTCGCCATAATTTTCCAGAATACCCATTAACCCTTTGCGGCATTCAAATGGTTTTGAACTCAGACTAGCTCAGAATTGTTTAAGGGCCACTCAATACCATATATAATAATATATATAAAGGACTATATTGATACTTGGTTATTTGCACAATAAGAGGAATTGCCTGCCAACAATGAGAGATGGATATATAATACCAATGTATACAAATTTGTATAAGTCTGTCTCTTGGTTCAGCAAGCCTCAATTGCGCACGCGCGAAATCAATACACCTCATGAACTGCAAAGATACGGCGCTTGCGCAATTGTAACTTGCTCATATCAGAGATAAACTTATGCGAGATTTGTATACATCTGTTTCATAATGTTGGCAGGAGATTTTTCTCATAAGACGCGATATGGTCTTTTATATATACATACATACCTGAATTTGTGTTGGCAACATTTACAATCCGGCCGATTTGATTGGTTGTGGTACTGACCATGCGTGTGTATAGCTAAAGGTAGCGCGATGTACAAATTTGGAAGCTGCATGCTGCATGCAAAATATGTTTACTCAGTTTCATTTAGAAATAAATAAACTAAAATGTTTTTTATCTATTATTTTATTTTTTAATGATTGTTCTAAATATGAATGTGTATTTTGAACTACAGTTCGTACTAGTTTTAGTTTGATTATTCGTCGTAAACACAAAATTAAAAATCTAAATACTATAGGTACAACAATGTATAATTTAAATAAATTAGGTACAGATTTGCTTAAACAGCACAGTTTGTATAGAATAATTTTTATTTATGACTGGTTTTTCAGAGTATTATTATGCAGATATTATTTTGCCTTATTGGGGTGAGAGTAGGTACATTTTTTGTTATTCATTTCAAAACTATATAATACATCTGTATCCTATTAAATAAAATATCTGTCTAAAAATAACAAAAATAATGGAACTGTGTAAATCACTTTATATTAAAATGAGTATAAATAAAGGCTCTTCGGAAAGCTAGACCAGCACCGCCCCTCTTGATTGTTTACGAGAAGTGCTCCTTTATCGGCGTCATTATTCTCATCATCTAGAATTTAATTTTGGTTTTGCAAAATACCTATATTGTATAAAATTACAGTTGCTCAAATTATTGCAACCGAAGTTTCTACTTTTGTCCTTAATCCACTTTTTAAACAAGAAAATCTTCTTTTCCAGATGCCAAACACTCTTTCCATAAGATTTATTCTGCGTATATGTGTATAATTATATCTCCGCTCAGGTTTTGTCACAGGATTTAACTGGTGGCAGCAAATAATTTTGGCAAGCATATCCGTTATCACCATGAAGCAGTCCTGGAATTTGTTGTAGTTCGAATCGCGTTCGGACTGCACTGCGATTAAAAATCACACTATCATGTGTTGATCCCGGATGTCTAACAACAATATCCAATTTGAAGTTCATTATCATCTTCAAAATGGTCATCAAACTCTTCCATTGTAAAAATAAAATATGAAAAAAATAACAGCCTCACGAATAACAATCAAAACAAACAGATCAAGAAAGAATCTAACCTATACACAGTCATTCAAGGGATCTATCAACTACACTTAAGTCGAGGGCGTGTTTTGTCGCCCTTCGGGTAGTTCGGGTGTTTATGAAATACTTAATGGACCCTTAGGCTCAAACTCACCCTTAAGGGAGAACTATGAATACGGGCCTTAATCGTTCTATTTTGAAGTCAGTAACCTGCCATTAAGCTCTGTCCATTATTAATGAATCACCCTGTATAAACAGTATTATATACGTATTCTGCTTCATTTTGACAGAATGTTTAGTGTCATTATTGTCAAGTCAAATGGATGCAGTTAATAAAACTTTATTGTTATCCCTTCAACAAGAAGTTAAAACATTATGTGAAGTTGTAAAAAAAATACCATCTGTAAATCACGGCGAAGAAGTAAGATCTTGGTTGTTTCCCAGCAAGCCATATTATTTCGTTAATGAGTTGGTCTACAGTAATGAAATCTTCCAATTAGAAAGTTCTAAGATATATTTGGAAATAATAATAGATAGGTGAGTATAATTTATATGATTGTTATATAAATTATCTAGTTACTTATATATTTTCCAAGGATTATATTTATTTGTTCTTAAATTTATTTGTACAGGGTGTTTCTAATATACGGTGCAGTAGGCCATATGAAATGTCATATGATAATAATAATAATAATAATAATAATAATAATAATAGTAGTAGTAGTAGTAGTAGTAGTAGTAGTAATGATAATGATAATGATAATGATAATAATAATAAATAATAATAATAATAATAATAATAATAATATTCCGCTAACTTTGTGGTTGGAGATAATATTTATTCATGGTCCCTACCAAAAATATCCAGCGTATACACAGCCGAATTATATGCTATCTGGCATGCACTTCGATTTTGTGAATTTTCAACTAACTTTCAATTTGTAATCTGTACTGATTCTCTCTCTCTCCATGCTATTAAAAATATTTTTAACTCTGACTCATTAGTACAAAAAATTCATGAAACATTATTTTTGATAAATGGATTAAATAAAAAAATTTACTTTATTTTTACACCAAGCCATGTAGGAATTTTGGGAAACGATAAGGCGGATAATGCTGCTCGTATGTCAGCAAACATAAATGAAATAGATGAAGGAATCCCAGTTAGAGATAAGGATATTACTGAAGAAATTAAGAGATTATATCTGTGGCAAGAAAAATGGAAGCAAATACAGACAACATACAAAAACATATGTCCAAAAGTCAGTACCCATATATGGACAACACCCATTAAATTAACAAGAAGAACACAAGTAATAATAACGAGACTAAGAACGGGACATACTCACCTAACGTCGAGTCATCTACTAACAGGTCAAAATGCACCAAGATGTTCAAGATGTAGGGTAATACTCACAGTATTGATAGACTGCCCAACCTATAAACAAAATTGTATAATTGTTGGAATTGAAGGCAACCTGAAAAATATCTTAGCTAATAACAATGAAACCATAAATAAGCTACTTACATTTCTTAAGTTAAGCAAATTGTACAATCAAGTATAAAATACATGCAAAGAGATGTATTAAACTTCTGCGTCTAATGATCCCAGAAATCGAAGCCGCTAACATTACAAAAAAAATAATAATATTATTATTATTAATAATATCTTCAAGGAGTGACAAGTGCAATTAACTAGATCGCTATTACCTTCTACGCCACATATTTACTTGCGCTGAAGCCGTAAATATGTATTAACCTCCTCAGAGGAGAGAGAGACAACAACAACAACAACAACAACAACAACAACAACAACAACAACAACAACAACAACAACAACAACAACAACAACAACAACAACAACAACAACAACAACA
>NW_019417600.1:45986-56276 GCF_000390285.2 Anoplophora glabripennis
ATAATAATAATAACAATAACAATAACAATAACAATAACAATAACAATAAAAATAACAATAACAATAACAATAACAATAATAATAATAATAATAATAATACTCAGCTAACAGCTAAAAATAAAATGCAGACAATTAATAGCTTAGCCATACCTGTAATTGAATACACCCTGGTAGCACAATCGTGTGCAATTCTAATACAAGTTGTTTACAAGTTTACTTGAAATAGCCAAATTGTGTCAGATTATTTTGTGTCTATTGCTGAAATTTATATCGTTCAGTGGATAATAATACCAAATACGCAATTTACAAAGTATTAAGTTACCTTCCTCTACCTGATTTTGCTGGGGAACCTGATCAGTGGTTAACTTTTTATAATTCATTCAAATCATTAATTCATGAAAATAACCCAGTACCGGATGTACAAAAATTTCATTACCTGAAATCTTGTTTAAAAGGTGATGCGGCGCAAGTTATACAAGAACTAGTAAGGGGGATGAAGCGTGCCGGGAATGAAAATCCATTGGCGTGTCTGCGTAAAAGGCAACAAGATATAAAAAATATTGAAAAAACATAATAAAACATAACATCTAATATTTTTTACGGTTTGCTATAACCGGCACTTTGATCAATTTTAATTATTACAGCATTTTAAAACGTCCCAGTTGTGTTTTTTTAATTTATAAATTTATTATAGCCATGGAATTAGACCCCTCGTCTACGCTTATGCTATGACGTTTCTCAGGTCGGGCAAATCAAGTCCGTTTACACCCACTAAAAAAGCATTTCCCTATTCCCTACCAAGTGCAAAAGACAGAGATAAAATATAGATCGACGTTCAGTGTAACTCAGTCTATACACGATTATAGATTCTACCGATGTGCATGGCGAGCGGCACAAAGATAAATAATATTGCACCGTATAGAAATCATTTTATATTTTATACGCATTATGGTAATAGTGTTTTTATATTATGTATTAGTCACTCTTTATAATTTCGGCCGCCGAATATAGCGTGGCAGCTTTTAAACGAAAATTATGAAAATAAAGCCAGTATAATAGAAAGTCATATAAAAGCACTTTTTAACCAAGAAAGTTTAGTAAAAGAATCAGCTTTAGAATTACAACAATTATTAAATAATTCTTTAAAACATTTGCGGGCACTAAAAATGCTTAAACAGCCGACACAGTACTGGGATGTACTCATAGTTTATTTAATTTCCACCAAATTTGATTCTTACACTAAAAGAGAATGGGAAAAATTAAAATCAGATTTTCAAGATTTACCTACCAATGAAGACTTGACATTATTTTTAACAAAAAGATGCAAATATTTACGTGCTTACAATTCAAACAAGCGAAATTTGGGTACTAATCATAGTGAAAAACGAGGTACCTAAAAAAACAAACGTCAGATCATATGTAGCAATTAACAACCAAACATGCAAATTTTGTAATAAGGAACATCCTATATTTAAATGCAAAACATTTTTAGATCTCTCAGTTCAGGACAGAATTAATGAAATATCAAACAGAAAATTATCCAAAAACTGTTTTTAGAAATAATCATCAAAGGAATGTACTGCGTCTACGTGTAAAAAATGCAAATTAAAACACAACACTCTTTTGTATTTAGACAGAGAAATTCCACTATCGGCGAAGCTGCAAGTGCGATAAAAAGTTCTAACGCACCGAATAACATGCAGGCGGGGTCAAGTGACAGTGCACCTGTGGGTCTCAGTTGTTCGTACGCAACAAAAACCCAAGTGTTACTCCCGACAGCCCTTGTTTATGTTTCTGACAATCAAGGCAATAAATATTAAAATGCCGCTTATTATTAGATTCGGCTTCTCAGTCAAATTTTATAGTGCAAGATTTATTTGACAAGTTAGGTCTCAAAAAAGCAAACGTATTAATTTAACTATATTAGGAATAAATAACTCAGAATCGAAAGTTTTTAATGAAACTAAAATTAAAATTCAATCTTTATACAATGAATTCAATTGTACAATATCATGTTTAGTTTTGCCGCAAATAACACAAAATTTACCGCAATCTAGTTTTAATTTAGAACAAATAAAAATTCCTAGTAATCTACAATTAGCGGACCCTGAATTTAACAAAACAAGTGACATACACATATTGTTAGGGGCAGAATTATTCTGGAAAATAATATGTATTGGTCAAGTATCGCTCGGAAAAAATTTGCCTGTAGCGCAGAAATCGAATTTCGGTTGGGTGATTTCTGGTCCCTTACTATTACAAAAGGCTTATGAAAAGAATCACAATTCAACGTGTTTTTCTTGCTTATTAACTACGAATAATGACAATTATAACATTCAACAGCAGTTAACATTTTTTTGGAAATTAGATGAAGTAGTTGCACCTACACTGCTTACGTCAGAAGAAGCACAATGTGAAAACTTTTTTGTACAAACAACAACAAAAAATGAAAACGGAAAATTTGTAGTTCGGCTACCGTTCAAGGACAATATTCATAATTTAGGCGAGTCTTATGACATCGCAAAACGTCGTTTTTGTTAGAAAATCGTTTTGAATCTGATACAATAATGAAAAAATCTTATGTTAAATTTATGCGAGAATACTTAGAGCTAAATCACATGTCTCCTGTTAATTACACTAATCACGAATTGAGTATGGCTTATTTTTTGCCACATCACGCTGTTTTCAAATCTGACAGTCTTACATCGAAATTACGCGTAGTGTTCGATGGATCTTGTAAAATTACATCTGGTATATCAATGAATGATACACTAATGGTAGGACCCACTGTCCAATCAGATTTATTTTCAATAATTTTACGTTTGCATATACATGAGTGTGCATTCACTAGCGACTGTGAAAAAATGTATAGGCAAGTGATTGTACATGAATCAGATCGAATTAAACAAAACATTTTATGGCGTCAAAACAAATCAGATCCTTTGAAATCCTATCAGCTAAATACGGTAACATATGGTACCGCGTCAGCACCGTTTTTAGCCACAAGATGCCTTGTACAAATTGCCAAAGAAAATGAAGAATTATACCTTAAAGCAACTAATATCGTGAAAAATTATTTCTACATTGACGATCTAATAAGTGGGATTGATAGTATTGAAAATGCAAGGAATTTAATTCAATAAATTAATACATTATTACATTCAGCTGAGTTTCCACTTAGAAAATGGTCATCAAACTGTCCGGACATTTTAAATGATATTTGAATGATATTTTTGAATATACTACAACAATTATGCACTTCATTGATGAAAATAACACAATTAAAACTTTAGGTTTAATTTGGGATGCCAAATTAGATAATTTCAAATTTTCGGTAAAGTTTACTGATAATCATGAAGTAACAAAACGTACCATACTTTCAACTATTGGCAAAATATTTGACCCATTAGGTTTAATTGGTCCCATTGTTGTAACTGTGAAAATATTGTTTCACAAAATTATGGCAACTTAATTTAAATTGGGATGAGTCAGTACCTAGTGAGTTATACACATTTTGGATTAAATTTCGTGCTGAATTAAGTTATTTAAATAAGATTATTATTCCTAGACATGTTCTTTGTAAACAACCAATGTCCGTGCAACTTCATACATTCTCAGTCACTAGTGAAACAAGTTATGGCGCATGTATCTATTTGCGATCCACCAATGCAAAAAGGGAACATACTGTACATTTGTTATGTGCAAAAAGTCGCGTTGCTCCTTTAAAAACACAATACCTAAATTAGAATTGTGCGCAGCACAACTTCTTGCAAAATTAACAACTCAAATCCGAGCACAGATCAACATTGAAATAAACGAATATTATTTTTGGTGTGATTCCACTATCGTCTTAGCGTGGTTATCAAAATCTCCGTCACAATTAAAATCATTTGTAGCGAATCGAGTCGCAGATATTCTCAATTCAACTGATATTTCGCAATGGTATCATGTTAGATCACATCATAACCCAGCGGATATAATTTCAAGGGGTATGTCACCTGAGAATTTAGCAAATTGTTCATTGTGGTGGCATGGACGGTCTTGGTTATGTCAAGATATGACATGGCCAAAATCAAATATGGATGTATTAGACCAGGGTCGATAATTTTGGAAACCAAAAAAAATTATAGTAGGATAAAACCCATTGGAAAAGAAAGAGAATATAACAGAAATGAAAGGAAAAATTTACGGGCGATCTGAGGTCGGTAAGGGGTAGGGGGTGAGTTTTTAAGGGTAAAAAACGGTTTCCCTTGATTTCCAGAAAAACTACAAGTCTTATGGAAAAAAGTTAAATGGCAAAGTTGTAGGTAATAAAAAGATCTACAACTTTTGTATTTACACTTTTTTCACATAACCTCAAAATTTATGTGAAAAATTCAAATAACCAAGTTTTTGGTTTTTTATTTTTATCTTTTACAAAAAAATTTTTTTTTCACGAAATTTGGTGAAAACTTACCTATTTATGTCCCAAACACGCTGTAATTTTTTTGATTTGAAATATTTATTTTTTCACCTTATTTTTACTTAATATCGAAAAAGCACCCTAATTTTCAATCGAAAATTCTCACGTCAAAATATCTGCTTTTTTAAAAACGTCGGTGGGCTTTTTCTTCGTTGAAATCTCTACTTTCTGATGGTGTAAAAAAAAATATACATTACTATGGTAAGTTTTCTCAGGAAATGCAAAGAAACGAAAGAAGATTCTACAACTTTCTCAAAATATTGTAGATGTCTTATTAAATATTAACTTTATTAACTTATTTGGTTGTTAATTATAATAGTATATTTCGACTTGTAATTTTTTTGTTTATCAATGTAACATGGAATCTTACGTTTTTCGAGTAATTAAAGTGTAAATTTTAATAAATAGCTCAAAATTGTACATAATGATTAGAAAAAAATTTTCGGATTCTAGTTCGTTTCTTTGCATTTCCTGAGAAAACTTACCATAGTAATGTATATATTTTTTTACACCATCAGAAAGTAGAGATTTCAACGAAGAAAAAGCCCACCGACGTTTTTAAAAAAGCAGATATTTTGACGTGAGAATTTTCGATTGAAAATTAGGGTGCTTTTTCGATATTAAGTAAAAATAAGGTGAAAAAATAAATATTTCAAATCAAAAAAATTACAGCGTGTTTGGGACATAAATAGGTAAGTTTTCACCAAATTTCGTGAAAAAAAAATTTGTTTGTAAAAGATAAAAATAAAAAACCAAAAACTTGGTTATTTGAATTTTTCACATAAATTTTGAGGTTATGTGAAAAAAGTGTAAATACAAAAGTTGTAGATCTTTTTATTACCTACAACTTTGCCATTTAACTTTTTTCCATAAGACTTGTAGTTTTTCCGGAAATCAAGATAAACCGTTTTTTACCCTTAAAAACTCACCCCCTTCCCCTTCCCGACCTCAGATCGCCCGTAAATTATTTTTCTTTTCATTTCTGTTATATTCTCTTCCTTTTCCAATGGGTTTCATCCTACTATAATTTTTTGTCACTTTTTACCATTTTTTAAGGCTTAAGCACTGGTCTATATCTCAAATTAACCTACCAGAAATCAAGATTCATAAAAATTCACTATTCTGTACTTCAGATCCAAATTTCAAAATTGAATTAATAAACAAATATTCAACTTTAAAACGCTTGCAAAATGTGGTGTCATATTGTTTGAGATTTATAAAAAATTGTTCTACTTCTTTTGAATTAAGAACATTTGGCCCACTCACTGTTAACGAAATTCAAAGGTCAACAAACGTAATTATAAAAAATAATAAAATCAACTGAATTCGGCAGTGATATTAATTCTTTGAAACATAATCATAATCTACCAAAAAGGAGCAGATTACTTTTATTAAATCCTTTCTTGGACGAAAATTAAATATTACGAGTTGGAGGTAGACTTACAAATTCTGATTTGCCATTTTCTATAAAACATCCATATATTTTACCAAAAGGGAGTCATTTGACTACTCTAATAGTCCGTGAAACTCATTTAAAAAATCTACATGCGGGTTCACAATTCGTTTTAAGTAATATTCGCAATAACGGTTTCTGGCCTATTGGCGGTCTACGCATTTTAAGAAAATGTGTAACCTGTCGGCGTACAAATTTAATTAACTACCAATCTTTAATGGGAAATTTACCTCAATCAAGAATAACACCTTCTAGACCATTTTCAATTTGTGGAACAGATTATGCAGGACATTTTTTGATAAAAGAAACCAAAGGTGGAGGACGCCGTATTTCGAAAGCATATAATTGCGTTTTTGTCTGTTTTTCAACCAAAGCAGTGCATTTAGAGGTAGTAAGTGATCTGTCTACTGAGGCATTCATAGCATGTTTACGGAGATTTATTTCGAGACGCGGTTTGTGTCATACTATCCATTCAGACAATGGTACAAATTATATAGGCGCAAATTCTGAACTGCAGAAATGGTATGAATTAGCATGTACCCAGAAACATAATGACAAAATATCTAAATTTTTGACATCTCAATCCATAACATGGAAATTTATTCCAGCAAGATCACCTCACTTTGGAGGGCTCTGGGAATCTGTAGTGAAATCAGTAAAAAGACATCTTCATAATATTACACGTAACAACACATTTACTTTTGAGGAAATTAACACATTATTTGCTCAAATTGAAGCCATTCTTAACTCGATACCATTAGTTCCATTGACCTCTAATCCCAATGATTTCAACTTTCTATGTCCTGCTCACTTCCTGATAGGTGACTCATTATTAGCATTACCTGAACCTAATTTGCTAAATATTAGGACAAATAATCTAAGTCATTTTTAAATGATCCAACAACTCCAGCAACAATTTTGGAAAAAATGGAGTCATGATTACTTAACAATTCTACAATCCCGATCAAAATGGAAACAAGAATCTCATCGTTCAATTAAGTTTGGAGCTTTGGTTTTACTTCGAGAAAACACCTCTCCTTTGAATTGGCGTATGGGGAGAATCACCGATCTTCATCCTGGACCAGATGGTATCGTCAGGGTAGTGACAGTAAAGACATCAAGTGGTTCAGTGAAACGTGCTGTTACACAGATATGTGAGCTTCTGCAAGACACTGTTTAAACTATTTATTTTAGAACCTTTATGTGATTTATAAGTTATAATATTTATTGGGAGGCAATTGCTTCCAAGGCGGCCGGGATGTTCGGTTCATGTTCTGTTCTTTGTTTGCTTTGTACAGCCGTTATATGTGACGTATGTATAACATGTGATGTATGGGAGTGCTAGCTCTGAATGCCGCAGTGGGCGCAGTGTTAGCTTAGCTGTAATGTAGTCAAGTCGATTTCTCTAATAAAATCTCTTGTGACAATACAATCTTAATTTAAATTATCCAACAACAACAATCAAACAATACATATACATAAAAAAAACTACTTGCAAAAGTAATGTGTAGCAGCAAAAAAATAACATGTGCCCCAGAATAAAAAATGAGTAGCAGCCAAACGCAACGATAAAAAATTGTGAAAATTTGTGGAGATAATCTATTAAACATTAGTTATTAACCTACGTTAAAAAATCTAGTTGCAAAAGGAAACTGTGGCAGCAAAAAAAATTATGTGCCCCAGATTTAAAATTAGTAACAGAAAAACGCAACGATAAAAAATTGTGAAATTTTATGGAGGTAATTTATTAAACATTAGTTATCCACCTGCACAAAAAAATCGACAAAATAGCGTCTTCTATAAAATAATAAAACTAACGTTAATTAAATTACTTTAAGTAGGTTTTTAATGCACAATTTCAATTTTTAGGTTATATGTTGGCATGCGATTAATTTTAAATTACATAGAAGAAAAAACAAACAGAAAACCAGAAGTAACCCGATATATTCACAGACCGAAATTAACGTCTCTAGGATTTAGTTTTGAAAAATTATGGGAAGCAGTTTCAATTATGTTATCTCAGGAAATGGTAAATTTAATATATTTAATTTAATATATTTAATATATACAGGGTGTAAGTGTAATTAAAATGTTTCGCTAAACTTTAATGGCGGATCCTATGTCGCAAATTTGTTTAAAAATTCCTATAAATATACTTTCGGAAAGGCCTAATTTGAAATATACAAGGTGTTTGAAATTAATGAAAATAATGGTTTATTTTAAACTGCAAAAAACAAATGAGTAAATGATATTTTATTTTATTTATAGATAAATTGGGTGCTTGTTTTAAAAATAGCGTGATGGCTGTCACGTTTAACAATAATTACATACAGGCTCGGAAAGTCCCCATGGTTCATCGGCCGTTACGTGAGAGCGATAAAGTAAGTCATAGAAATCCATGCGATAGAGAAGGATGGCTATAATGAAGGCGTCNATTGTTGTTAAAATTTTATGAACTTCACTAGATTAAAAACAATTGTAACTATAGTCAACATTTTTATATAAAAACAATTTTTAAGTCAATTTTTAACATATAACAACTAATACAGTAAAAAGGAGCTATGCCTTTGAAATGTGAACTATTTTTTATAACTTTATCAGAACAAGTTTTTTTTTTAAACAATCTACTAATATTCAAACTAGTAACAGCTAATGAGGTTAAAGAAACAACAACAGGGACAATTAGCATTGCCAACCACAGTGCCAACTTAAAACGGAGGCGGCAATTCACTCCAAATTTGAAAACGACATAGGTAAATTTCTATATTTATCAAAATGTAATAANCTACTAATATTCAAACTAGTAACAGCCAATGAGGTTAAAGAAACAACAACAGGGACAATTAGCATTGCCAACCACAGTGCCAACTTAAAACGGAGGCGGCAATTCACTCCAAATTTGAAAACGACATAGGTAAATTTCTATATTTATCAAAATGTAATAAAAAATTATAAATACAACTCAAATTATTAATATCTGACTTTTTATTCAAAGCATTAGAAAATTCATTGATACGCACCATTTCCAGAAAAACCCGCTTATTGTAATTTATTTCACTGTCCAAAACTGTGACACCGTTAAAATTCATTTTGAGGCTTGTACTTAATGTATGTTCTGAAAGAGCACAGGACGTTTTTTTTAAATTACAATCACTTTTGTGGGATGTTAGTCTACCTTTTAGAGTACGGCCTGTTTGTCCAATATATGTCTGATTACAATTAAAACAATCAATTTTATAAACCACCCCCGATTTTTCCAATTCAAGTTTGGATTTGGATAATTTTTTAATAGTTTTAAAATTTATTTTTGATTCTAATTATTGTGTTTTTGAAGGGGTTTATTACAAGCAAATTTTTGATACCCCAATGGGGTCCGCAATTTCACCTATTTTAGTTAATTATGTATTAGATGATTTGGTTAGGGTTTGCCTATCAAAATTGCATTTTAATATACCGTTTGTAAAACGTTACGTAGATTATTTGACTCTGGCGGTTCCACAGAGATAGATAACACTCTAAAGGTTTTTAACAGTTATGATAATGACATCCAGTTCACCGTTGAAAGGGAGCAGAACAACTGCATCCCGTTTTTGGATATGTCAGTACATAGAGATCAACACAATAAGTTAGCCACGAAGTGGTATAGAAAATCTATAAGTAGTGGCAGGTACATTAATTTTCATTCCTACCATCAAAATAGAATGAAACTGAATCTAATCTCAGCCCTTAAAGCCAGGGTATGTAAACTTACACACCCCAGTTTCTTAAATCAATCACTTAATGAGTTAAGAACACTTTTGATGGAGAATTCTTACCCAGAAAGTCTAGTCAATAAAATTTTATTTAATACAGATACTACGTAATAATGTTTTCCCATTACATAATAGATTGTTCGATAACAGCGTAGAAACTGATAGCAATTTACAAGTCACTGCGCCCAAATATAAATCGTTTTTGTTTTTAAAAGAACTTGCACCAAAACTACTTTATATTATAAAAGATTTAAATGTTAAAATTGGATATAAAAATTTACTCACTTGCAATAGACTTTTTTCTAGAACTAAAGAACCTTACCATAAATTGGAAAAATCGGGGATGGTTTATAAAATTGATTGTTTTAATTGTAATCAGACATATATTGGACAAACAGGCCGTACTCTAAAAGGTAGACTAACATCTCACAAAAGTGATTGTAATTTAAAAAAAACGTCCTGTGCTCTTTCAGAACATACATTAAGTACAGGCCACAAAATGAATTTTAACGGTGTCACAGTTTTGGACAGTGAAATAAATTATAATAAGCGTGTTTTTCTGGAAATGAATTTTCTAATGCTCTGAATAAAAAGTCAGATATTAATAATTTGAGTTGTATTTA
>NW_019417600.1:56755-59968 GCF_000390285.2 Anoplophora glabripennis
CAGTTCGAAATTGATTTAAAAATACACTTCTGCACGGCACTGGAAACTGGTCCACTGTAAAACCTGACCTCGCACAATGCGACCGGTATGGCGGCGTGATAAAAACGGACAAAAACTTTCGCAAGGAAAGAAATATGTAAATAGAATTTTATCGCACCTATTTTATATCGGCAAATTCAAATGCTTTTGCCTTTATTAATTATTAATAAAATTAATTTGTGTTTTTAAATAATAAAATCATTTGACATACCCGATGCTGCAACAGCAATTGTTCAAAATTTTATCCACTCACGTGTAAACACATTTGGGTCCGTCATACTCACTTTCTACAAACCAACACAAATATTGTCTTGCTTCACCATAACACAAATACTTCACCATAAATTAAAACGATATCCATCAACTCTGAGTTGCTATACACGCAACCACAGATAACAGGTAAAAACTACCGCAACGAGGGATTTCAGTATTAGGAGTCACATGGCTCTCCACGCGTATTGCGAATGACGCTAGAGACTACAGTTGTCCAGCTATGTAGTGGTTTAATGTGCTACAACTTCAATAATTTTTTCTCAGAAACTATAAGGATTTTACAAATTTTTTTTTTAATATTGACTCCATTTCTCATGCCGCATCTATTCTCAATATATATATATACAGGGTGATTCACAACTTATTCAAAAAAAAATTGGGAATAGATGCGGCATGAGAAATGGAGTCAATATTGTAAACAAAATTTTTGTAAAATCGTAAATCGTAAAAGTATTTATAAAATATTCCATCACCGTTATCAATTATCTACAATTAAAAAAATAATAATAATTTTCATTGTTTCATTGCCAAAAGATCTAGAAATTAAAAACTTGGAACTTTAATATGTTCTTTTTTTTTCGTCTCGATACGAATATTTTTCACAAATACACAGCTCTTCAAAGAACACTAACAAGGAAACTACCCCAACCTGAACACTTCGAATTCCAAAATTTTTATATATATTGTAGAGCATAAAAAATTAAGAGGCATATTTTTTTATCGGCGGAAAAACATATTTAGGAGGTGAAATATACCCTCAAAGTTCGCCCCGCCAAAACAGTTTTTTCTAAATAACGGGGGTTCTAATCAATATTTTGGAATGAAATAAAATAGAAATTATTTCTATTGTACAGAACGAATGATTCACAAGCAATTTTGTCTGTGGTCTGTATTTTTAGTGAAAATTTACGAAAATAAAAAAATAAGTATAATTTTACCATTTACAAACCGGGGGGTGCGATCTTTAATGTTTAATTGACTGTGAATCATCCTATTTTGCTTATTCAAAAAAAAATTGATAGGGCCAATAGAGGACAAAATATATAAAAATGTGTTTTCGGGTATGAACATTAAAGATGGTCCTCACCCTTCAAAACAGTTTTTCCGCAGAAAGAAAGAAAGTGCCCTATATTTATTTTTCTACTGTCTGTTGGTGTGTATCAAATTTTCACCCGTAAAAGCTTAAAACTCGATCCACCAATATTCTTTTTATTTTTGGATTCTTAATAAATATTTTTCTTAAATTTTAATAATCCTTCCTAAATCAATATAAACAGAAAGTTTTGTATGTAAAAGTACAGAATAAAATGTCAAAGGTTGCAAACTTCTTTTAAAATGAACAAAGCTAATTGTATCGATTAATAGTTGGTTTTATTTTTTACTTGAATCAATTATTAATTTATTTAACTGTGATAATATATTTCCCATTTTTCTCGTGTTTAATGTAGGTACTCACATTCCCAATTTTAGAGAATATCGGATAGTGTACTTTTAAGTAGTATTATTTTTTATGTATTATACTATTTTCATTTCAAAATATTGATTAGAACCCCAGATATTTAGAAAAAACTGTTTTGGTGGCATACTTTGAGGGTGTATTTCACCCCGTAATGTTTTTCGCCGATAAAAAACAGGTCAACTTAATTTTGTCAATTTGTTTCCATAAATGATATTTTTAATTTTTTTTTTTGAGCAAATATAATTTTTTTATAAAAAAAGCTTGCAAAAAAACATTTTTTCCGAAATAAAAGATAAGGGTTGCAACCCCCAAACACGGAATCACTTGTGAAACATGTTTTTTTATAAGTAGTAATTTCCATTTTGTTTCATTTCAAAATATTGATTAGAGCCTGAGTTATCACGGAAATATTATTTTTGGGGGGTGAACACGAGGGGTAGTTTGCATCCGTTTAAATCCGTTTTAGGCTAAAAGAAAAAATTATTCGTATTGTTAGAGAAAAAGCATTTTTTTTATTTTACAATGTTAATTCTAATCGTACAGGAATTTTTCTCATTAAGGGGTTGTTCACCCTCTAAACAAAAATTTTAACGAAAACCCCGAAACATAAATCATATTTTTAATTCTTTTTGAGTAAATATGAATTTTTTATAAAAAAAATATAGTTTTTCTGAAATAAAAAATAAGGATAGCAACCCCCAAACACGGAATCACGTCCGAAATATTTGTTTTTTATAATAAGTAATTTCCATTTTGTTTCATTTCAAAATATTGATTAGAACCCCAGATATTTAGAAAAAACTGTTTTGCGGTCGAACTTTGAGGGTGTATGTCACCCCGTAAAAATGTTTTTCCGCCGATAAAAAATATGTGTCTCTTAATCTTTTATGTTCTACAACATATATAAAAATCTTGAAAATCGGAGTGTTCGGGTTGGGGTAGTTTCCTTGTAAGAAAATTTCTTGTTTTCTTAATATTTTGGACAAAAAATTATATGATATATATTTATGTTATTGTTATCACTATGTTATTATTAATACAATTCAAACTACAAGTCTACAAGTATTAATAAATAAATTTCCACGTTTTACATACATAGTCAAGAATGCGCAAAAATATCGAGCTTTTACAAAATTTAGTCAACAAAAATATTAGTCCTCATTAATATTTACCTTTTTGAAATTAACAATGGATATTGAGCTTAGAACTTAGAATAATTCAAAGAAACACACGTTTACTAACGCACGCGCATTGACAATAGCGAACGAAATAATCTATCTTTGTCATAGGCATATTATGTCCACGACTTCGGTACCATGGTGCGACAAAGCGAACGTGATTTTTTTGTCTTTGTCTTTGCAGTGTCGTAGGAGCTAAATAAAATTCAGAAGATAAAAAGGTAAATAAATTTGTAGCTGTCTAAGAAACCAACGTAAAAAAAA